>NW_013669306.1:53993-59524 GCF_000517525.1 Limulus polyphemus
CAAAAAATTCTTTTTTAGTATTTCATCCAATGTTATGTAAAAGTTACAAAATTATATTTCCATACCAAAGCTAAGAATAAAGCACATTTCAATTTAGAAGTTAAAAATTGTTATTATTTATATAAATATATATTGGTATTGTTCATAAAATTATAAACAATAAAATTAAAAACTAAGAATTGTTACACTTAAATCAGCGCCGTCTGAGTAGCTTGACGGGCAATAGATGGCGCGCCATTCACCCCGACGATACGATGTTTGGATTTCAAAATTATTATTTTTCTTATCGGACTAAACATTACTACGTAATTTTGGGACATTAAACAGCAAAATCTTATAACACATAACACAGAAAATCGAAATTATCAGCATTGCTGAGAAGTTTGTTTAGCTGAGACGTACAACCAAAATATTAAATTGAAATACGTAATTCTTCCATCAATCTAGACAGTAGAAAATGGAACATCATAAACTCAATCAATACAATAACCAATCAATACTGAAGTTATATTGGCTCAAAGCAAAGCAATACATTGTTCACTTTCTCAGCATTTCTGAAACTTATAAGAAAAATTATAGCTTAAACTGAAATTTCTATTTCATCAAGCCTGGAAAGATTATTTTTAAAGGGATGCCTATCAAACCTTCACGTATAAAGTAATTACCATCTGCCATTTCCAAAAGCGCAACTGCTAACAACAAAAGGAATTGTAGCCAATAAAACAAGAAAACCTTATTATGAGCTTAAAGATTATCCTTTAATGTTTCAATGTCATTCAAAATAAGCATTTACTTCTGATTATGACATTATCTTAACTGATTATCAATGATGGTAGTCAACTACAACATAATACATGCTAACCTTTTATTTTACATGTACGTATAAAAACCAGAAAACTGGGTAGTAGAATGCACATATTAGTCCATACTGAGTTTTTATGGGTGCTCAAATTTTCCAAAATTACAATTTCTTAGGGGAAGGTCTGTTTCAAATTCTAATTATCTCCTAAAAAAATTGAATACTCTAGTGCTCGTATTCCAACAGAAAATCTAACATATTTCAGAGTTTATTGAACACCACTAAGAATTAGACTTTTCTTAGAAAAGCCCCAACTGTTGATTGGGATTAAAATTATCAGATGTTTATATTTATATTTAATTAATTAACTTATTAAGTTATTATAAACTTAGACTGTCTTCTCTAAAAAAATAATTATCAATTTCTGTAGTTTCGTAATAAAAAGGAAATATAATTTCAACGTGCAGAAAATTATACATCAGGTCAGGAGTTCCCGAGCTTTCTCAGCACAAGGCCCCACAAAACATCTAACACCCTGACTGAGGCTTACACCCAATGAATCTATACATACTGATTACCCTAACAATATTGTGTATTTGCTACGGCCCTACTGATACTTTCTTGCGGCCCCCGATTTGGGAACCCTGGATTTAGATGCTAGCCTACAAACGTCTCCTCTTATATGAGCCTCTTCAACTTCATCTTGTTCTAGGACAGTTTCTTTGAGGATAAGCACAAACATACACAATGGGCTATATGTGCTCTGCCCTCCACGGGTGTCGAAACCCAGTTTCTAGCGTTATAAGTCCGCAGAGATATCGCTGTGCCACTGGGGGCTCTCTATAATGGTAACTAATAATAATGCAAGAATGACAAAAAAGCAAAACAAGTATTTTAAAAAGTGTGAAACTCTATGTGTTCAGAAAGTTAAATACTGTTCACTGAATGATAACGTTTACGTATGTGAAGTTTTGAATACTATGTTTTATTTGTTAATGAAAACAACTTAGAACAATAACATGATGAGAGATTTAAGATAATAAATCATAAATTATCATAATCATGAATTATACAAAAAATCAGAACTTTGAAAGCCAAAAATATTTTTAAAAAATAGATTCAGAGAGGGGGAGTTGTTACAGCTAAAAAATAGATGAAGAGAGGGCGATTTGTTACAGCTAAAAAATAGATGAAGAGAGGGGGAGTTGTTACAGCTAAAAAATAGATGAAGAGAAGGGGGAATTGTTACAGCTAAAAATAGATTAAGAGTGGGAGAGTTGTTACAGCTAAAATAAATTCAGAGAGGGGAGTTGTTACAGCTGAAAAACAGATCATGAGAGGGCGAGTTGTTACAGCTAAAAACAGATCATGGGAGGGCGAGTTGTTACAGCTAAAAATATATTAAGAGTGGGAGAGTTGTTACAGCTAAAAAATAGATTCAGAGAGGGGGAGTTGTTACAGCTAAAAATAAATTCAGAGAGGGGGAGTTGTTACAGCTGAAAAACAGATCATGAGAGGGCGAGTTGTTACAGCTAAAAAATAGACGAATAGAGGGGGAGTTGTTACATTTAAACGTACTATTATTTGATTAGTGCTAACACACAACGTTTAGTGAATGTTAACTAAAAAATATTATCTTGAAGAGTATGGCAGATACATAAAAATTGCAAAATTCGTCTCGTTTAAATAGTGCATTGGGTTGTTTGACACTGATCGAGTAATATTTAGAAGTTATGCCTAAAGTTATGCCTCACTCCAACCCGCACGACAACGAAATGGTTGAGCTGTTATCCAGCTTGTGTTTTATGTGTTTCTTCAAAGTCAAAATTAATTTGGGAGGAGAACCAAAAGCGACTGTCCAATCACAAAATTAATTAAAGATCTCCACTGTAGAATTACGGCGGGAGAAAAACTTAGCAATAGGTAATCGACCTATTTACAAGCTTGCATTAATTGTCACTCTTAAGACTTGGATTTTTAATGAGCCGACTATATATGTGTGTACGTTCTATATAAACAGTTTAAGTAATTTAAAAAATACTGAACAGATAAGGAGAAAAACAAATACGATATATAATACAGATGGCCACAAAATATTTTATATTGAAAAATTACAATTGAGCGTGTAGCGGTGGATTAACATTTCCTGATATATATATTCAACATAAAATTTACTGATGGGAGGCAAAGCGAGTGGCTGCGGGTTATTGATATAAACTTCTAGGTAGGTGCCATCAAAATGCGCGTGCTTCTACTGCTCTTAGAAGGATAACAAAACTTGTGTACATTCATAACTACATAAACACCCCCAGTAATGCCCGATATTATTTCACTACTATACAATATTATGTTAGTTTTTTTTTCCCTCTGGCTTCACAATATTCTCCCGCCAACGATGAGGTAATAACTGTCCATAATCAGGTGAAACTGTAAATACTTGTACAGATGGATATAACTACTGGGAAACAAATGTATAATAAGTACATCTGGATCCGACATATGCAATAAGGATAATTAAATATTTATATTATTCTTACCGTAATTAAAACACGTGAATGTCACCGTTTATTTCCATCGTACACCATTAAGTATATAACTGTAAATATAAAACATAAGCAACTGAGCCAAGGAAACGTACTAATTTGTTTATAGTGTATAAATTAGGAATATATATCTCACCATACATCTGAATACACTGACTAGTATTATACGTCAGTGTATCACATCAAACTGGCCAAGTGGTTAAGGACTCGACTCGCAATCTGCGGGTTCGAATCCTCATCCCACCAAACATACTCGTCCTTTCAGCCGTGGGAACGTTATAATGTGACGGTCAATCCCACTATTCGTTGGTAAAAGAGTACCCCAAGAGTTGGCGATGGTTGGTGATAAATAGCTGCCTTTGTCTCTAGTCTTACACTGCTAAATTAGGGACGGCTAGCGTAGATAGTCCTCATGTAGCTTTGCGCGAAATTCCAAACAAACAAATACATCAAACTAGATTTTAAACATCATAAGTGTAATGGAATATCTGGGTTGTACAGACTAACATTACATATATACACACATATTCAGATTAAATACACGTATATATATCTAGCGGACATCTGATTCAAAGACCTTGAGTGTAATGACACAGATGTTTAAAAAAACGTTTACAGATACGCAGTAAACATTCTAAAAAGGGGCTGTCCCCAGTCTGAAAATACAATATATATATATTTCTTTTTTTGCTAAATAGTTTACTGTATAAATATGAAATACCGTGTGACTGGGGACAGTCTACATGTCTTGACGTCTTACAGCGCCATCATCAGGAGTGTTGTTTAAAACTTACACAAGTGTCGCCTTACTCTGAAATTGAGTATAATAGAGTCAGTCCTTTTTCTAACGGCTTTTTGATAACAATGAGTATAAAACTTGCAAGCATCCAAGTTATAGCAAAAAAGTGTGTTTCAAGGTATTTATTTCATTTTAAAAGCCTAATTTTTTCGTCACACACACACACACATATGATTCAAACACTAAGACAGAGAACACTAGCAAAGAATTGTATGGCTGAAGGAACTTCTTTCGGTTAACAAATGACTCGATTGTAACAGTATCTATTTATAAAAACAGACAGTTCTTATTAAGAGGCTTTCGGTCAGCTAGGCTTTGATAAACCCATCTTACACAGTAACCGCAATCAAGAGCTTCTAAGCAGGATTGCTCTGATTTGTTGTTATTTATGGGGTAACAATAGACAGCTACAATAAGGTGACCCAGAATGTGATCAACTGGGTTGAAAGCAACAGTAATCTCTTCCACAGTATCAATATCTGTACAGTTCTGGTATCAGAATGATTAAAGACGATACTCTGTTTTGTGGATATGTTATTTTCATGAGAAGTTTCTCACAGTGTTAAACTATTTTAAGAGTTTGCTATCTGAATTTCAACATACAAATTTCTAATCTATGATACTGCTTGTTGTTTAAAATTTACAACTTTCACTAACCTTCGAAACTTGACTTAAATCTTACCTTACAAACTGTCAAAAAGTTCGAACTTTCGTTTGAAAGGATTAAATAATGGTAAAAAAAGCATTGAATAAATATTATATTCTTGTTAATATATCGTTTGTTTGAAGTTAAGCACAAAGCTACACAATGGGCTATCTGTGCTTTACCCACCGTGGGTATCGAAACCTGGTTTCTAACGTTGTAAGTCCGCAGACACACCGCTGTTCTCATTACCATATATACAAGTTAGTAATCGCAACCTTTACGTATATATATTAACCATATAAATAATAATAATCAATTCACCTTACATCAGACTACAGTTTATCGAACACCAGATTTATGTGGCTATACCAAATCATATTGAACAATATGGCAAAGTAATATTTAAGAAAATTACTTAAGTGGCTATACCAAATCATATTGAATAATATGGCAAAGTAATATTTAAGAAAATTACTTAAGTGGCTATACCAAATCATATTGAGCAATATGGCAAAGCAATATTTAACAAAATTACTTAAGTGGTTATACCAAATCATATTGAACAAATGGCAAAGTAATATTTAAGAAAATTACTTAAGTGACTATACCAAATCATATTGAACAAAATGGCAAAGTAATATTTAAGAAAATTACTTAAGTGGTTATACCAAATCATATTGAACAATATGGCAAAGTAACATTTAAGAAAATTACTTAAGTGGCTATACCAAATCATATTGAACA
>NW_013669306.1:60365-74528 GCF_000517525.1 Limulus polyphemus
TGCTTATTTCAATTAGAGAGTTCACGGACAAACAATTGTCACATACAGTTCTACTGTATCTGCAGAAGTATCTCAGTATTTACTTCTAATTATTGTATTGAGATTATAAAAAGATTACACAAGGTATTCAACATAACTGTTCCACTTTCGAAATAAAACACGGTTCTATTTTCACGATCCCAGTACACGAAATAGTCATCTTTTCACGATCTCAAGACAGGAAATAGTCATTTTTTGATGATCCCAGTACACGAAATAGTCATCTTTTCACGATCTCAAGACAGGAAATAGTCATTGTTTCACGATCCCAGTACACGAAATAGTCATCTTTTCACGATCTCAAGACAGGAAATAGTCATTGTTTCACGATCCCAGTATACGAAATAGTCATCTTTTTACAATCTCAAGACAGGAAATAGTCGTTGTTTCACGATCCCAGTATACGAAATAGTCATCTTTTCACGATCTCAAGACAGGAAATAGTCATTGTTTCACGATCCCAGTACACGAAATAGTCATCTTTTCACGATCTCAAAACAGGAAATAGTCATTTTTTGATGATCCCGCTGAATAAAATTTTGAACGTGGAAGGAATTATGAGAAAAAGCTTATACAAAACGCATTACACGTACATCACACTGTAATAATTTTACTTACATTCAGCAACAAGCATCTTGTTGACGTTTCGCAGCAGTGTGGACATATGCTCGTTGCGATCTTCAGTATTAACTTATTTGTATACTTACGTTGGAGGGTTATAATAATGTCGCGTGCACTTGATTATTTGACAGGATCAAACCGTGTGGTTACCATATCTTAGGTCGTACGTTCAATTAGATGAAACACTTCAGTGTATCAATTACATTATACCATTAAGTTGGTGTCATTTAGGTTTAGTGAAAAACAAAAAGATTGATTAATGCAAAAAGAATATTACAGCCCCCATATACGGAAGGATAAAACATTAAACGTAAACACAGCTAAAAACATTTTAAACAACAACAAAAAAAAACAGTTTGAAAATACTTTTTCCATGTGAAAACTCGCCTGGTTTACAAATATCGTACATGTAATATTATAATTTGTTTGTTTATAACTAAGCACAAAGCTACACAATGGGCTCTGTGCTTTATCCACCACGGGTATCGAAACCCAGTTTCTAGGGTTGTAAGACCGCAAACATATCGCTGTGTCATGGGGTGGCTAATATTATAATTTGTTTGTTTATAATTAAGCACAAAGCTACACAATGGGCTCTGTCCACCACGGGTATCGAAACCCAGTTTCTAGGGTTGTAAGACCGCAAACATATCGCTGTGTCATGGGGTGGCTAATATTATAATTTGTTTGTTTATAATTAAGCACAAAGCTACACAATGGGCTCTGTCTACCACGGGTATCGAAACCCAGTTTCTAGGGTTGTAAGTCCGCAGACATATCGCTGTGCCACTGGGGGGGGGGGCTAATATTATAATATGTTCAAACTATGGTTTTAAAAAATAATTTCCCCTTCCACGCACATTTTGTAAACGATCGAAAGAATTCGGAAATTTTATCCAACCAAACTATGAGTATCTATCCAGTGAACTGAAAAATAAGATGTGTGATAGACGAATAAATAAATCAACTAGTAGATCTGGAGACTTTTGGTAAGGCAGACAAATAGATGAATGACCTGATTGACAAGTTTCAGATTAAACCTTTATAAATTGTATAAAGTTGAGCTTTCTCCTGTAGATGACAGGCTTTAAGATGTATATATGCCATCAAAATATCAGGAAGAACAAAACAGCTGCAGGAAAAATGCAAAGAGGCTCAACCAACCACCTCGTTAGTGTCCAAAGCTTGCCTCAGACGCCTCAATAATAGTGTTGAACATGGTAGCATTCCAAGCTGCCAGCCTCATTCACCACATCCATTGGTATATACGTAATGCATTGCAGATTTAAAGGCTGCAAACTAGAAGCGACTGAACAGCAATGAAGCCCCTACTGCTTCTATTTTCCACACCAACCTGTATGAATTGCAAAATGCGAACCTAATCCGGGAAATAAATGTGATGGTTTGGCATTTCTGCTGGATGAGCAAAAACTCTTGGGGGAAGAAAAAATAAATAAAAAAATCGTTTTTGTAGAGAAAACCGATCGTTTTTAAGCGACAAGGACGCTGTCCCCAATAAACATTCATGCGCATATACATGGACACTAAAATGCGCAAAAATACATGCAATATAGATTAGAAAAACAGACAATTAAAAGATGTAAAATCACACTGTAATAATAGTAAATATATTCATTTCCACAATGTATCAATACTTTAACTGTTCTATACAAGTCTATTCCAACAATACTTTAATTGTTCTATACAAGTCTATTCATATATCCAACAATACTTTAATTGTTCTATACAAGTCTATTCCAACAATACTTTAACTGTTCTATACAAGTCTATTCCAACAATACTTTAATTGTTCTATACAAGTCTATTCCAACACTAATTTAACTGTTCTCTACAAGTCTATTCCATCAATACTTTAACTGTTCTATACAAGTCTATTCCAACAATACTTTAATTTGTTGGAATAGACTTGTATAGAACAGTTAAAGTATTGTTGGAATAGACTTGTATAGAACGGACTTGTATAGAACAGTTAAAGTAGTGTTGGAATAGACTTATATAGAACAGTTAAAGTATTGTTGGAATAGACTTGTATAGAACAATTAAAGTAGATTCCAACACTACTTTTAACGGGCACACACTAATTTTGCAATAAAATAAATGCTCTTACACGTCATTTACAGTAATACCACATTCTCATAGCTTTAGTCCATGTGGAGCATTCAAGTTAAATAATGGAATATGATGACATATTAAATTACAAAACTTTGTTTCCCATTCATATGCACAGAATACAGTCCGTTAATGTTTAACAGACAAAGTGATTCAATTCCACAGTTTTCCTTGTTTATCTGTTGTTACACACAAAGCTACGCGATGGACTATCAGTGCTCTGCCCACCGCCAATATCGAAACTCGATGTTTAGCGTTATAAGCCCTCAGACTTATCGCTGATCCACTGGAGGCAGCTAAGAATGTGCTATTATTTCAACATCACTGATTGCTTATGGAACATCGAAGTAAAGATGCAAATATGATATGAAAGTATATCTTTTACAAGTACGAGAGTATCAAACACTGAATTATCTTTATAAAGAAGTCAGTAAAAAATGTGTATCAGTAAGTACAAAATGTACTTCTGTTGTATATGTTTTAATATACATATAACAAAGGATTTTAACTTTATTTAAATAATCATTATTATTTTTTTCTACATCCATATTTTCTCATTTCACGATTTATAGTAAATTAGATTTTCAGTGTTTTTAGCCGCGGCATAGCGGCTCATAGAATGGCTCTGATTTTTTTATTTTAAATTTTCATGTACAAACTTTTAGCTCATAGCTGCGTCATCTCCTGAACGATTTGAGATGTAGTTACAGTTTTGGACTCAGGAGGTCAAACCCTTTCGATTGATGTATTTGACCACGCCCAAAGGTCTCATAGATTAATTTACTCTAATCCTGCCTGAAAGAATATCAATCTGAGGGTAGGCTAGTAGAGATTCTGATGAGTAATAAAATCGAATCGGGTATACGCGGATATCGTGGATTCCCTCTTGTTTAAATATAGATTAAACTATACGTTTAATTATTGATTAGAAATCTGTGATCTTATACCAAATGTTCGTTTGTGAATATAAATTTTATTAGTTTACACTAAGTATTGGTCATCTGAAAACTACAGTTTCGCATTACTTACATATCAGCTCCCGCTGACATAGCTTGTTTTTTGGATAAGATATTCACTTAATGGAACTGTTCATGATACGGGTTTTGTTATACCTAATGCAAGTAAACATGTTTTATAGTACAAGCTAGAATACCGAACGATGAAAAACACACGAACTAAAAATGTAGACATCTTTAATCACTCTCTTTTTCAGTATAAACATACAAGATTGGATAGTAAATGTCGAGTATTGTTCCAGATATCCAAATAGCTCGGAGATCGAATGTAACGTATAACCTTTTTTTTAAAAATTTAAGCTATTGAACCTCATTAAAAAAACACACACGTTTTAAGATAAAAAACAGATAAAAACTAAAACCCATATTTATCATGAATATGTGAATTTTTCTTATAAAACTTGGTTTATAATAAAACCTGGAGCATGCAAAGCAACTGCCTTTGATTCAAATACAGTTAATGTATTAATCTCAAACAATAAAACCGTTTTTAATCTGTATCATATTGTCATAATTTCTTATGTAGTTATTAAGATATTTGTAAACAAAGGAGGTTTAGCTTGCATTAATCTAGAACGTTAAATAACACTTGTGACTTACAACTGAATGTTTACCTCAAAATTATTATGTTAGTCTACAATACATACAAATAAACAACTCTAGTTCTGGAATTTATTTGAATCAAAATAATTAAATAGCAAAAAAGAAAAAGAAACTTAATATAACAACTATAAATGTTGTTGGATTCAAAGTCACAATTCGTGAATTATTTTTTTTTATCTAGACGACTCTCCTTACGTCGTTAAACGAAAGTTTAAAAGCCAAATGTTTGTCTGTTTTGTTTTTACTCTTACTGTTTTGTTTTGTTTTTGTCTTTAGAAGTAAAGCATTGTTTTGGAGCCAAAACAAAAATAACAAACATTCCAACGTCTTATGAAAATTTAAAACATTTTCAATTATAGTTTAAAACATTGTTTAGAATAAATAGTAAATAACTATTCAGAAGACCCGTAAGAAATTTATATGTTCGTCGTATTTATTTGTATTTAATCTCAACAGTAAACAAAACTGCTACATTACATCAGGCCAGTTGAAATATCAATATTTGAAGTTAAACAAAATAGTAAAATTGCGCCACACAGCAATCTATGGGTCGTTATTTGACAAAAGTCTCTGTGTGTCCGTTTATAACTGGCGAACTAACTGCTCGACCGATTGTTACCAAACCTGGTACGTACTATTAGACCCCTCGTGGAGTGACGTAGAGGGGTCAGCGATTGGATCTGACCCCTATATCACTCAAAGGGGCACTCTAACGAAAGCTAGTATTCATTAAATTTTGACACCATATACTATTCGATTGATTATAAAATAAATATGCTGAAGAGAGCGATCGAAAAAATTATATATTAGGTATATTCTGTTAATATTTTCGCGAGGTATAACGTTAGTTTCAAGTTAATAAAACAAGTGAGTGTCTTATAAATACTTCCTCATATTTTTACTGTATTCTAAACTCTCAAAAACACGCGTAGTAACACAGTGAAACTTAACAACTAAGCTTAGTTTGGGGTATTTTTCTAGTAACATTGCTTAACGGATCAAAAGTATATGGATTATAAGGTTCGAGACCTCGATATAAGCCGTTGAACACACTCCGCCCTTTCAGAAGTAGGCGTTATAAAACATTCGCTTGTTTGTTTTAGAGCAAAGCCTCATTAGACTATCTGTTGTGTCCACCGCCGGGATACAAACCCTGGATTTTAGCGTTATAAGTCTGTAAACTCACCGCTGTCCCAGCTGGAGGCACGTTATAAAGGGGACATTGAAACCCAATATTCGGTTAAGACTAGTCTATGGTGTGTGCTGATGACTGGCTTCCTTCCTTTTGATGGGTAGTTCAAAATTGGGGGCTCTGGCCTGACCGTTTAGTCCTCATGACGCATGCATAAATTATAAACAGAAACTACATTCCGTTTAAAAACTACACTGACAGATGCAAAAAATAAACAATAAATGGTTTATCTACCAATCCCAACTTCAACCACACACACACAAATACATATATACATATTATTATTTTCCCTGACCCAACTTCAACCACACATACACAAATACATATATATATTATTATTTTCCTTGCTCAAACTTCAAGTACATAAAAAAGCCCCAGTTTCTTACCTTACCTTCAATGAAACAATAAGAATAAATCATTATCTTTTGCATCTTCAAAACGGGAAGAAAAGACAGTTTCTTCTCCTCTCCATCTTCACGTCAACAAATACAATTTAAATATGTGATCTTCTACTCTACAGAACATCACAATATATTTTACAGTCATAAACCTGAAGTAAATAACGGTCTTCTTCCACTAACCTAGGATACAAAATACATTTTTTATTACCACGTTTCTCTTTGTTAAAATTATCAAATAATTGAGTATATTCTGGCTTTTCAACTTCCGGTATTCTTTATTTATGTTCCATCTGAAATATACGAAAGCCCTGTTCTTCCTTTAACTGCTGAGAAACCCGCTGGACAACGGTTATCTTGAATACCTTCCTTTCTAATGGCATTTGGAGACTAATCGCAGTTTCATCGATCGGCTTAACCTCCAAATCCCAAGGGAAGGTGGGTCATCCTTTGGCTAGTTGTTAAATTGTTTTAGGTGCATATAGAAAAGAACTGATCGCAAATCAGCAGGGATAGCGTGGTGGTGAGAAATCGATAAAATGATGTCTGACTTTACAAACTAGCACATGATTATGTGTGTGTCTGACTTTACAAACTAGCACATGATTGTGTGTGTCTGACTTTACAACTAGCACAATCATGTGTGTGTGTCTGACTTTACAAACTAGCACAATCATGTGTGTGTGTGTGTGTGTCTGACTGCACCATATAATTACTTATGTTACCTACTTAGATATCACCCAGTACAAACTGATAAGAAGGGTTTACCTGGAGGCATCTTTGACGAATCGAAAGTGACAGTAGCCGGCCAAGGTAAGCTAGGTCCGAACTTGCTGGCCCAAAGAAGCGGGAGGAAAGAGTGCACGTTTACACTGTCCATCGTTGACCGCAGTTCAACTAGTCACCAGATACCAGAATGAAATGTTACGAAGAAAACTCTCATGTAAATGTAAAAGGTCAATGAGCAGACGTCGATAGCGAAGTAGTCCCTCGTGACTACTGGCTGACCGTCGGGCGCTGTAGCTGTTCTGGATCTGTAGTGGCTGGCTTGCCTTCTGAATATGGAATGATGGAGATCAGAGAGAAAGAGAACGTTGATGCTGAATATGGACTGCTGGAACGGCCCTTCTGTCCACTGCTGATCAATCTACCTCTTCAATGACAGCAGCTACCAATGGGGGAAAAAAAGAGTTAGTGGAACAACTAATTAAGCCTACTACATTTGACAGTCTTTGGCGTCAGCTGTATGCTGTTGGCGACTTTGTGAGGAGTGTTGGACGTTAACAACATCCGGTCGACTGGACGAGAGCGACAGATCTAACTGAAACTTCATAAAACTATGTAGTTTTAGAATAAAACTTAATCATTTACTTTTCGACGAAAAAAAAAAAGTCACTTCAACCTTCTCTACTCTTCTGTTGATCGGATCAGCTGAGCAGAGGATTTAGGTAGAAATTTGAGATACAAGTTTATAGTTTTTACTGCCTAGATGACGTCTTTAGGAACTTTAAAATATAAGGCAATGAACAGTGAGGTAGTGATGATGAATGGCAAGCAGTTACAGCGTCACATTAGAGAACAGAACATTGCATTATTTGTGCCAACACGTCTTCACGTAGTACGAGGCCTTACGCGTCAAACACGTATTCCTCCACACACCTAATCATCTGTCCACGCGAACAGCATGTAAAGCAGTGGCTGGCGGTCTGGGTTATGCTGCCGGTTGTGATGCGCGCGTCGGGGAGCACTTCTATTTACTATCAGTGATGCCTGTCCCCCCCCCCCCTTCCCTTTCCTGTAAAATTGACATAACGGCATAACTTTTTTAGTAGACCGTGTATAGACTTGTACAGGGGTCAAAAAAAAAAGAGGGGGGGATCATTTTGGGAGAATGGGTGGTCTCACCTACTGCCCGTAATATAAGAACTGCTCGTAACTTACTTCCATTATATTCATTTTTTTTTTCTCTTTAGTATAATTTCCTTATAGTATAGTTTATGTTGGAATTGAATAAGAAAGAGTGAATAACATTCTACTGATGAGCACGTACACTAGAGAGTCGAGAAACTTTTCCTGTTTTGTTAAAAGCTGGGGGAGACAAAATAAAGCTACGCTCAAGAGTGTTGTATTTTTTGTTTGTTTGTTTGTTGTTGTTATTTTTGTATTATTAAAATCTTGTACACGTAGATAATTAACACCAAATGTTTGTTTGTTTGTTACGGATTTCGCGCAAAGCTACACGAGGGCTATCTGCTCTAGCCGTCCCTAATTTAGCAGTGTAAGACTAGAGGGAAGGCAGCTAGTCATCACCACCCACCGCCAACTCTTGGCTACTCTTTACCACAAATATGGGATTGACCGTCACATTATAAGCCCCCCACGGCTGGAAGGCAGCATGTTTGGTGACGGGGACCCACAGATTGCGAGTCGAGCGCCCTAACCACCTGGCCACCTGCTAAATTAGGGACGGCTAGCGCAGATAGCCCTCGGGTAGTTTTTGCGCGAAGTTAAAAAAACAAACAAACAATTAAACCATTATTTAAACGAAATCTTTCACTGCTCATTGCTTGTGTTATGACATACTTATAATTTCATCTGGATTTTAGTGGTACAAAGTGATATTCTTTCTGATCCTAACGCACAAAATTTCTGGTTCGTGCAAGTTGTTCGGGGTCAGGTAGAATAAATCATATTAAACACGAACAAATTAATTTCCACGAGAAGTATACCAAATATCATAATAAGAAAGAACATTGAGACATTCCCAATGACAACAAGAACATATTAAAACAGAAGTATGAACGGTGTTTTATGTAACTGACGTGTTGACAGAATTTTAAAACAGTTAGTTTAGCCTATAATAACATAATCATGTTAAAATTAAGCCCATATATTTTTTAGAACGAGATCACCAATACTAGTAATTTTGAAGATTTGGAACTCAAATTTGTCTCTACGATCTCCGCTTTTCTCAAAGCGTTGATGACGATGTATCGTTTAACATTTGACTTTTTGAACTCGTGCCTTTACTATTCATATCACTGTTAATTACCAGAAATTACATAAACGAGTGAATTATAACCGTGCTTTGAGAAACAGAAGCATTTTATAATTGATTAAGAAAATATGATACACTCTAAATATTCCTGTACAGCTCGATTCGCCTTATATAAAATATTTAAGCCTTACAACTTTTACTTTGAACATTGTTATCTTCGACGAGTCAACAACACGAAGAACAGGAACATGTCTAGTGACAACTAGGCCTTCCCGACTTTCTTCGCATCATCTCCGAATTTTCTAAATATTCCTGTACAGCTCGATTCGCCTTATATAAAGTATTTAAGCCTTACAACTTTTACTTTGAACATTGTTATCTTCGACGAGTCAACAACACGAAGAACAGGAACATGTCTAGTGACAACTAGGCCTTCCCGACTTTCTTCGCATCATCTCCGAATTTTCCCGCTGCTCTATTCCAAGTGAAAATACGCCCATTGAACATTGTTATCTTCGACGAGTGAACAACACGAAGAACAGGAACATGTCTAGTGACAACTGAACAACACGAAGAACAGGAACATGTCTAGTGACAACTGAACAACACGAAGAACAGGAACATGTCTAGTGACAACTAGGCCTTCCCGACTTTCTTCGCATCATCTCCGAATTTTCTAAATATTCCTGTACAGCTCGATTCATCTTATATAAAATATTTAAGCCTTACGACTTTTACTTTGAACATTGTTATCTTCGACGAGTCAATAACACGAAGAACTGGAACATGTCTAGTGACAACTAGGCCTTCCCGACTTTCTTCGCATCATCTCCGCTGCTCTATTCCAATTGTGAACAACACGAGGAACAGGAACATGTCTAGTGACAACTAGGCCTTCCCGACTTTCTTCGCATCATCTCCGCTGCTCTATTCCAATTGTCAACAACACGAAGAACAGGAACATGTCTAGTGACAGCTAGGCCTTCCCGACTTTCTTCGCATCATCTCCGAATTTTCCCGCTGCTCTATTCCAGACTTTTTCTCGGGTTAACTTGTCATATTTCTCACTTCTCACTATTGACAACACCACGAGACTGATGAAGAGAAATGGATGTTTCTTTCTAATTTCTAAATTTAAATTTTGGAAAGATTTCAAACCGGAATATCTGTCACGCGGAACGGAACCTTTAGGGTTTTTGGTTTGTTTATTGTTAAGCATAAACCTACACAATGGGTTTATTGTTAAGTACAAACCTGCACAATGGGTTATTTGTGTTCTGTCCACCGCAGGCGTCGAAACCAGACTTTTAGCATTATAAGCACTCAAACTTACCGCTGAACCACCGGGGGGTTGGGGCAACCCTTATGGTCTCCCTTGTTCATATAAAAAAAATCAATAACTTAAACCGTAAACTAATAATCTATTAAACTGTTGTGCATACCAGGCTGTTAAAGCTTTATTATCGACCCTCTTATTACAGATGTAATACCAAAGGAATATCAACATACATCTACTACAATTATCCATCTTACTACAGATTTAACACTATAGGAATATACACATATATATCTAACATTTGTACTACAATTATCCATCTTACTACAGATTTAGCACTATATGAATATACACATATATCTAACATTTGTACTACAATTATCCATCTTACTACAGATTTAACACTATAGGAATATACACATATATCTAACATTTGTACTACAATTATCCATCTTACTACAGATTTAACACTATAGGAATATACACATATATCTAACATTTGTACTACAATTATCCATCTTACTACAGATTTAGAACTATATGAATATACACATATATCTAACATTTGTACTACAATTATCCATCTTACTACAGATTTAACACTATAGGAATATACACATACACCTAATATTTGTACTATACTCATCCTTCTGACTACAGATGGGATTTCGTTTGAATAATCGTATTTTTAAAGCTCTTCTTTGTGTACAAGATAACTGGAAAAACAACAACGGTAAAATCGAAGAAAGGAGAAATTTTGTTAACATATTATGAAATTACTATTGGGAATTTTGATGAAGGGATCTGCATTTTGAAAGTCTTACATCAAGGGCATCTTTGTATTGAAATATGAGGAAAAACAATTTTTTTCAAAATTTTGGAAAAAACATGGGCTTTAGCCTTGACTTTTTGGTGAAAATAACACCTAACACTTTTAATTTATTCCTCAGTAGCGAGAGAGAAAACATTAAACAACTTTCAGGTAATGTTACTGTTTTGTGACGTTGTATGAGTCTAAATCAAGAGTCCCCAGTGAGTCAGCGGTAAGTTTATAGACAGACAACGAATGGCGTAACTACAAAAGATTCCCCCCTCCCACATAAAAAGTAATTGGGCCCCCTACATTTATTTACCTATAATTGTAGTTACGATTCTGACAGATTCGGCCCCCTCGCAATTGCGAGTGATGCGGGTTATACTTAAGCTACTGCTGACAACGCTAAATACCAGGGGTTCGATTCTACGTGGTGGACAAGAGCAAAGATAGTCTATTCTGTGGCTTTACGCTAACACAAAACAAACCAACCAAAACAAGAACTTGTGTGAACGTGTTTGTTGTTAGAACCACAGGCCGGGTTTCAGGTTATTCTTCATATGTTTATCTATGTCGAAGTACAAATATAAAATTCACTGAAGTTCACGGATTTGCCTATATGCGTAGGTCAATGTTTTATAACACTCTAAAGGTAACTGATTTTTACTGTGAAGTTTACTGCATATCACCATTGTCAACGGGATTAAAATACTTTAAACTAAACATTATTAAAATCTTAGTGTATCGTGATAGAAATCCAATTTTATTATCAGGTAAGTACTGTAATATACGGTAAATATAACTGACTTTATGCGGTAATTACCCCAGGCCATTGTAGTCATGCATAATAAAAACATCACTACTGTTTTGGTTATTATATCTTATAATAAAGATATTAGTGGTTTTTCATGGTAATTACACAAGGCCACTGTTGTGCCGCAAAGTAGAGGAATATGTAATTTCTCATTATAATTTCCTTAGGCCATTGTTGTGTCGCATAGTAGAGGAATATGTAATTTCTCATTATAATTTCCTTAGGCCATTGTTGTGTCGCATAGTAGAGGAATATGTAATTTCTCATTATAATTTCCTTAGGCCATTGTTGTGTCGCATAGTAGAGGAATATGTAATTTTCATTATAATTTCCTTAGGCCATTGTTGTGTTACATGGTAAAAATATTTGTAGTTTTTGTAGTAGTTGTATGAGGCCCTTTTTGCGTCACACAGTAAAATATTTATAGTTTTTTGTAGTAGTTGTATGAGGCCCTTTTTGCGTCACACAGTAAAATATTTATAGTTTTTGTAGTAGTTGTATAAGGCCCTTTTTGCGTCACACAGTAAAATGTTTATAGTTTTTGTAGTAGTTGTATAAGGCCCTTTTTGCGTCACACAGTAAAATATATGTAGTTTTTGTAGTAGTTGTATGAGGCCCTTTTTGCGTCACGCAGTAAAATATTTGTAGTTTTTGTAGTAGTTGTATGAGGCACTTTTTGTGTCACACAGTAAAATATTTGTAGTTTTTGTAGTAGTTGTGTGAGGCCCTTTTTGCGTCACGCAGTAAAATGTTTATAGTTTTGTAGTAGTTGTGTGAGGCCCTTTTTGCGTCACACAGTAAAATGTTTATAGTTTTTGTAGTAGTTGTATGAAGCCCTTTTTGCATCACACAGTAAAATGTTTATAGTTGTTTTTTTTAAAGTGGTTGTATCAGGTCATTGTTATGTGAAATGGTAAGATATTTCCAGTTTTTATGGTAAATACTCCCTGCTGAAACTACTGTGCTATACAGTAAAGAACTATGTAACTTATGATAGTTTCATCTGACCAATATTGTACTATACTGTAAAAATATTTTTAGTTTTCACCACAGCTTATTTTTGCGGCAAATTATAAAAAATACACCGTTTTGCTAAGGTAATTACATCAGACTATTGGTGTATCATACAGTAAATATATCCGTAGTTGTTGTTTTTTTATTCCAAATATTCTAGGAAACTCATGACACGTTGTGTAAAGGTACTTACTTTTTCTGTAACACTGTGCAAACACATTTACCCTTTTACTCACTTTACTCATCCCACTGATAAAACACGTTCTAAGTAACTCATTGTTTCATTAAGCTAATTGAGGATATTGGTGTAATAATGGACTAACATCTACATTGGTGTAACATAGAAGTAAGTTTTGTTAGGCTGCTGATACCATAATATGTAGACATATTTAATGTTTTGCTAAAGAACTTACTTCAAAACATTGATCTCACATTGTGTAAACATATTTACTGTTTTACTATGGGTTTCTTTCGGCCTCTGGTGTAAGGCTAATTAAATACATATATATATATATGTGTGTGTGTGTATATATCGCTCCTTTGATAGGAAAGTTGCTTTACGTCAAAAAATGTAACTCAGAGTAAACATGTTTACTCTTTTACAACGTTAAGATACTCCGAGCTAAGGGTGTAAAAGTGCGAAAAACATATCTACTGCTTTACCACAGATGTAGCATTTGTGTAAATATAATCTCTATTCTAATGGATTCTTTGTGCCTCTGATGTAATACTATGTAAACATCTTTGCTGTTTAAAAAAAGATTTTCAGTGATGGCTATTGAGTCGTTCTGAATAACGTAACAAGTTTCATCTACATATCGAACTTACAACACAGATCTTCTTCAGGGCTGATATTACATATAGGTATTAGTGATGTAACTATGGGAATTTCGCCAGCCTATATCTGACACGGTAAACTATATTTTTCCAAAGTAGTTAACATCTTAAATTTACGATGTTCTTTTGCAGCAAGTTACAGTTCCGCGATGAATATTATACATTGTACACGGTGTGCATTTTTGTTTTGTTCTTTTACACGTATATTTAAATCAAAAATGAATGTTGTTAAATAGTGACTTCAAACAGAAACACGGATGATATTATGGTATAATTTGTTAACTGGAACAAAAACTCAGTTTTGTTCCACTGTATTTATGGTGGCCCGGCATGGCCAGGTGGTTAGGGCGCTCGACTCGCAATCTGAGGGTCGAGGGTTCGAATCCACGTCACACCAAACATGCTCGCCAT
>NW_013669306.1:75528-96893 GCF_000517525.1 Limulus polyphemus
GCCATGGCCTGATGGATAAGGCGCTCGACTCGCAATCTGAGGGTCGTGGGTTCGAATCCCCGTCACACCAAACATGCTCGCCATTTCAGCCGTGGGAGCGTTATAATGTGACGATCAATCCCACTATTCGTTGGTAAAAGAATAGCCCAAGAGTTGGCGGTGGGTGGTGATGACTAGCTGCCTTCCCTCTAGTCTTACACTGCTAAATTAGGGACGGCTAGCGCAGATAGCCCTCGTGTAGCTTTGCGCGAAGTTCAAAACAAACAAACAAACTGTATGTATGACTAAACTGGTATGAACAGTACGCTGCTATGAACTGGTGTGGGCACTACACTGCTAAGTATTAGTATGGGCAGTACACTGCTAAATAGTGGTATGGCAGCACGCTGCTGTACTGTAAATATCTGTGAATGTTTTTTATAAGAGCTGTGGTGTTAAAGGTATAATGTAGAAAGAAAGTACTAAATGGAACTTAATGTAAAAGTAATTATTCATTTTATGTCAGTTTGAAATATAAAGTTTTCCTAGCGATGAAACACGTACATTTATCAGTGTAGAGTAATGAATAATGTGTAATATCGATGTGAAAGTTGCAGAGTGAAACTGATAAAAAACACATTGTTTTTATAAAAAATGTTGTTGTTTTCTGGATTTTAAGTGTGTTGTTAAAGCTGTAGAATGAAAACCCTTGTTCCTATGCGAAACTATGGGCAGCAAATAGTCATTTTAATACTACTAAAAAAACGGTTAGTGTTGTAAGGCGAAACGTTGAGTGTCCTATTAAAAAAAATAACACATATGATGTTATAAGGTCGTTTATTACTAGAGTTATCTATTGCTTTGTAGAATGCATCGTTAAAGCTGCAGAGTGAAACTGACAAATAAAATTTTGACATGGAGATAACGCACATGCGCTCTAGAGTACGTTAATGTTCTCGTGTGAACACCTTTTATAACCTGGCGAACGCCTTTTTTAAGCTGGTGGAACATGATTATGATTAATTATACTTGCCATAAGACACTAGTATTAGGCCTGTTATATTTTTACCATTAAGTTTTTTATTCAGTCCCTTACTGTTTTTCAAGAGGAAAACGAGTGTATAATAATATTTCAATCACACTATCCGCCATTTTTGGATATCGCGGATGACGTGGTTGAAATGTTAATAATTATACACTGTTCGTATCTTGAAAAAACTGAAAAAATTCAACGTAGGGTTAAAATTATAACAGGCTTAATATCAAGTCTTACGAGAAGTATGATTAAAGTTATATCCTGTTAACGCATCATCAATAGTTGGTTAGTGAGGGATATCTATCAATCTAACTGTTATATCCCGTTAACGCATCATCAAGAGTTGGTTAGAGAGGGATATCTATCAATCTAACTGTTATATCCTGTTAACGCGTCATCAAGAGTTGGGTAGTGAGGGATATCTATCAATCTAACTGTTATATCCTGATAACGTATCATCAAGAGTTGGTTAGTGAGGGATATCTATCAATCTAACTGTTATATCCTGATAACGTATCATCAAGAGTTGGTTAGTGAGGGATATCTATCAATCTAACTGTTATATCCTGTTAACGCATCATCAAGAGTTGGTTAGTGAGGGATATACATCTACTTATCTATCAATCTAACTGCATCATAAAAATATATTTACGCTTTAAAATGAATTGTGAGTTCTTTTTTTAGTTATGAATATAAATTTCTAAAGGAAGACAACAATAATCATTTATAAAAGAAAGTACTTTCTACAGGTTTATCTGAGATTCGCAATTGTTAAACAAATAAACAAAGATCATATTTCTGGATGTCAAAGACGAAACTCAAATTAGAATGTTTTTTTTTCCTTCGGGAATTAGTTTTAATAAGGAATAGTTTAAGGGTTACCTCTTGTCGGAGATAATTAAATCACAATAATAATAATAAAAGTGTACATTTTAAAAGTCGCAGTTTTAACCTTAAGGCACCTTTAAAAAAAACACTCATATATTTGTATACGGTGCTAAATATTTAAATAATTACATTAACTTGTGTTACTCCAAATGGTAATAAGCGGTAACAACACAGAAAACTTTCAACTTCGTATGATTTGTTTACCATAACGAGAGTTATCGAGTTCAGTAAATGAAGCACAACTCAATAAAAGTTTTAACTCACGTCATATATGCCTGTGTAGATGGCAAGACACTCAGACTATACGAGGGATGACCCACTTTTCAAAAGTTAAAGGATGATTTTTAAGCACATAGCTGCACAATGAATTATCTGTACTCTGCCTGCCACAGGTATCGAAACCCGATTTTTAGCGTCGTAAGTTTGTGAACTTACCAGTCATTGGGGGGCTTGAGGAGTTAAATAACTAGTTACTCGTAATTTTCTGTTCTTTCATATCAAAGGAAAAGTAATTACACGCTTATATTGCAGAGTTCATTATGAAAAATTTTGTTCACCCACCTATCTATATGATATAGCAATTTTAATTGTTATAAGCTATGATTTATGAAACATACAAATTATATTTATTTACCTAAATTAATCATAGCTTTACGCTGCTATTTATAGCAAAACGGTTCTTTTAAATTAAATAATTAAAAAGTTTTGATGCAAACAAAATATAATGATAGAAATTGACTCTATTAAACATATATATATAACTGGAAAAATACTCTTCGTAATATACATATAACTGGAAAAATACTCTTCGTAATATACATATAACTGGAAAATACCCTTCGTAATATACATATAACTGGAAAATACTCTTCGTAATATACAAATAATTGGAAAAATACTCTTCGTAATATACATATAACTGGAAAAATACTCTTCGTAATATACAAATAACTGGAAAAATACTCTTCATAATATACATATAACTGGAAAAATACTCTTCGTAATATACATATAACTGGAAAAATACTCTTCGTAATATACAAATAACTGGAAAAATACTCTTCGTAATATACATATAACTAGAACAAATTCCATTACTTTATGACATTCTCCCCAAGAATTTGCATCCATTCAAGAACACTCTTGTTTTGTTTTTTAGAGCGTTTTTACAAGACATCACAGGTTTTAACGTTAGTGTTGATTCTAACAGTAATAAACACTATGTTTCATACGTTACTATGGGTTGGGAAGTGACATAAAATGCCAGACATAATTTCACATTAAAGCTTGTTTGTTTGTAATTAATCACAAAGCTACACAAAGGTCTATCTGTGCTCTGCCCACCACGGGTATCGAAACCCGGTTTCTAGCGTTGTAAGTCCGCAGACATACCACTGTGCCACTGGGGGGGGGGGGGGTGAGTGAAAGTGAAAGAAAGTGAGTGAATATTTACACGTTTTATATCTGTAAAGATTTCTATGTTACAGTTTAAACTTGTAAATTTGCAGAATCAGTAACGGATTAGCCCAAGTTAACCAAATGTGATTAGTAAAGTCGGGTTAATCTGAAAAATAATCGCTTTTTTTTTACAGTAACTCTAACTATAGTTAAGGTTTAGACACATTTTCCGGACATATTCTTGAGTAGAAAGTTATAAGTCAAGAACAAATATGTCTATGTGCTCCCCTAATTATCTTATGGAGGTTTAATGAAAATTTAGTAATAAGCATACAATCTGAAAATTACCTGTTTGAATCAGACAGAAACGTTCAGCCCAGTAGGAAGTAAAACATTCATTAAACGCAGAATAAAGATCACTTTCTGCAAGTATAAGTACGTTTAAGTAATGGTTTCAGTATTTATGTATATGTATACGCTGTACATAAATTTATTGTAGGATGGGCAGGTCACTAGTCTACTGTCAGTCAATAGACACTTGCGCGCAGCCCACGTGCCTGTCGACGTAATAAGAGTCGTTTGATGGATGGTGAGAACAGAACAGGTCACGTGGATCAGGTAGGTCATTAGTGTTTGAGTCTGCAGCAATAGTATTGACCACTGCACGACTGTAACAGTTCACCAATAGCTAAGTTGAATCCATGGTATGCTAGCTATCATATGCCGCGATGTTTGTTTAGGACATATCAGGCCTTTAATTCCTCCTCCATTCGATGACAAACATCTGGTGGCCATTAAACATAAAGAAACTTTGGAAACAGCTCCACTCTTGCTATTCAACCTTTAATCGTTCTCTCATCCATGCAGAACAATAGTTTCTGTGATCATTGACAGAGAACGCCCACTTTTAGTATTTTTCTTTAAAGCTAAATGCGAGTCTTGTCTACAAAATAGCCCCGCATTGAATAAAACATTCATTTTTGCTATCTCAAACTTAAAGAAAATTTACTGGTCGGGGTAAACACACGAAACCATTGGACTTACACATGCAACCGATTAAAGATTCAAAGGATGATTCATTATTGACGTTTATAATTTATAATGATTCATCCATTTAAAAGTGGAAGTTATACGGAGGACAAAATTCCCTTTAAACACACAAAAAGCTATTTATTTTAAGAAAGATCTAGAATGTTATGGATACACGAAACGCTATTAAAGAGGAACAAACACTAGGATATTTTAGCAACAATAAAACACTGTAAGATGAATATCAATAAAATCATAACGTAGTAATTCATAAAAAGTTTAGGATGTTAGATTTTCTATGTAATTATACACAATCTTTAAATTACGGTTTAATTTTGAAAAGCTATCAGATCTTACTATTTGGTCACAAAAGAGTAGCCCAAGAGATGGCTCTTAGTGCTGTTGACTAGCTGCCTTCTCTCTAGTCTATCAGTTCAAAATTTTGGATGGCTAGCCCAGATAGCCCTTGTGTATAGCTTTGCGCAAGTATCCGAGAACAAATACACCGCATGTAGTAGCATGATTGAGCTTGTTAACTTTCTTGAGACTAAGTATTCAAGTCCCTTCCATACACGAGTACCAATAAGTAAAGAAAGATCTGAAGAATTTAAAAAGTATATTAACAGCATACTTATCAAGGAACAATATCACCGATTCCATTAACCATACGGTATGGCTCTAAGTTTGCAGTGTCTGGTGAATTACTTTCTGACGATAGGATTTTCTAGACGTTAAAACGGCAAGTAAAGATACGCCTGGAAAAGTAAAAAAATATGTTCTGTGATTGAATACTTTTTGAATACTTTTTCTTCGTAAATATAAGTGTTGCAAAAATATATGTAAAATTGCTTCATTCTTAAAAAATAAAAAGTGTAGAAAATCGGGCACTACTTTGTAACGCGTTATCATATATCCAAAATAAAAAGGTTAGTAAAATGTCCTTAGCTTCCCTTCGTCTCAAAGTATCACAGTCTTTGCTTCGAGAAATTTAAAATTAGTTATCTAAGACACAATTGTGCTACATATGAGAAAAAGGCCGAAGTGAGTATCTTTTGTGACAATGTACGTAGCTTTGGGGCTTCTTATATATACGAAAAACTTTATAAGTTGCTAAAACAACTGATTTTGTTTTGTTGGATGTAAAAACACTGCTAATCCACTGCGATACTTCGCTAACTTCACAGCTAGTTTTGGGAGAGTTCATAGCGTACCACCTTTACGAGTTCTGGTTCAAGATCTATGTCTTTTTATATTTTTAACTGTGACAGTCTGACAGGTTACCCAATTTTAAATATAGTAAAGAAATGGAACCAATGTAGACGAGTTACAGTTAATACGCTTTGCGATTTTACGTCTAGAGTGTTCTGTTTATCACTTGTAAGCGCTTTAGGATCATTTTAAGTTATGCTCTACTAGGAATCTTGTGCTAACTCTACTTTTGAGAAGGAAAGCTACTGTTAAGTTTAGCGATTTGTACAAATAGAAATATTTCTTCGTATTGCAGAATTATTACACCGTTGGAATCAGGCAAAGCAGGAATATCAAGTCAGTAGTCCAAAACCTAATTGCTAGTATGGCACGCGTGAGGAAAACGCTTGAGTGAACAATGATTATTATAATAACCTTTTTTTTTATGGATCGGAGACACAACTGTTGGAGAGGTGGAAAGAGTGGAGTAAATATATGTGACTTTGGACGATAAGTTATCATCTTGCAACTGATGAACTTTCCTGTAATAATGACGTCATTCTCTGATTCATTAAGGTCATCCGATTAGTCAAGGGTCAATAATAAACTACTTATGACTTAAAGTATATATTTTAAAACAATTTTTAAGAGAATAAATAAATGAAGGAAAGAAGGAGAAACCATTAATGATGGATTCTATTTGATCTATGATGGATTCTATTTAATCTATGATGGATTCTATTTGATCTGAATTGGTCACAAAGAACATTATGTAAATTTTTCAATAGATAGATAAATGCATGCCTCCCGGTGACTCAGTGGTAAGTTTGAGGGCTTATAATGCTCAAATGTGTGGTACGATCCCCGTAATAGACACAGCACAGATAACCATTGTGCAGGTTGCGCTTAAATAAAACAAACACACATGTTACTCTGAATATCAAATAATTGCATTTTAGCTTATGGGTTCACAAGGGAATTCAGATCCAACTGTGTGCTGGAAGCATAATTACAAAATAATATTGTATTCAGTCTCTCGCCTAAATATTGTAAGTATTCAAACTTTTTAGCTCTTGATAATACTATACTTGTAGTGGTAAGAAGTACTGTTTTTTTTGTGGCAATTAAAAAAATGTATGTTTATCTGTTAACTATTCAAAATTATATCTTTCATTTTGAACGAAAGTCTGAATATCGTTTTCGTCATGCTAACAACAGGAATCTAGAGTTGTATATATAAACATGACGAAATATATTACTAATATCTTCAATGTACTATGTAGACACATATACAGAGGTTAATCAGACTTTGTAAGAACGAAAAGAACGACTTATATATGCTACTTGCTGTGAAATGTCGGCACAGATGCGAGCTGTGGTGCCACAGGAAACATATTTAGCACCTATGTATTTGGTTCACGGAAAATCCTCGACCATTCCATAGTGCAATGCCGCCATAGGTAGACTTATGGCTCAAGGTTTATGTGACCGCTCTTACCGCTCTTTCTGAAGAGAGATATTCAGACAACGAAATTAACAATGTAGAGCTAAAGGACAGAAAACTTCTAAAAGGTTTGTCATGGAAACAGAAGGAGTCGTACTGTACTGAGTTCAACATAGCAACAAACTCCAAAATCAGAAGGAGTCGTACAGTACTGAGTTCAACATAGCAACGAACTCCAAAATCAGGAGTCGTACAGTACTGAGTTCAGCATTTGATTTTGGAGTTCGTTGCGGAGTCGTACAGAACTGAGTTCAACATAGCAACGAACTCCAAAAAATAAACAAATCCGGAACAATATCCTCATTGGTATAGTTTAGGGTTTCGAAAGAGAAACCTTCGACCTAGAATTTCATTGCAATGAAGCTGGATATATGTCCTAGTGGCGATAACAAATTAAAAACAAGAATTTGAATTTAATACAGGCTCACAAGCTTCAATACACACTTTGAAATTAACGTATGTTTTCTTGGGAAAGATGTCCGAAAAACTGGAATCATAGCAATCTCATTTGACCATGTATGTGACAAGCCTCTAGATACACTTCCAATGGATTTTTATGCCCTATATTTGCTTAAATGTGATATTCGAAGCTAACCACACGTGAACTTGAAGGACTTTGAAAAATCTCTCAAGATATGGATCTCAGACTGATGTTGTTGTCATTCACATAAGCTAGAAACAATAAAAACTACAGTCTGGGGGGGGGGGTAATAGTGTTCAATCATGGTCATCTGACTGGGCCGTGCACGATCGTCGATGGGAAAAGTAGTTCCTTAGACCTGAAATATTGTTCTTAAAAATTGCGGTTAACCTTCAGTATAAGAATGCACTCTATCAACTTGAATGAACAATGAGGTCAGATAGCACGTTGTGTTTATGCATTGCGGTTAACCTTCAGTATAAGAATGCACTCTATCAACTTGAATGAACAATGAGGTCAGATAGCACGTTGTGTTTATGCATTGCGGTTAACCTTCAGTATAAGAATGCACTCTATCAACTTGAATGAACAATGAGGTCAGATAGCACGTTGTGTTTATGCACTGTTTCATATCTTATACAATTCAGATCAACAGGATAGAAGCACAGGTCAAGTATTTAATAAACAAATTGTCAATTAAATTATTAAAAGCTCGGTGCTGTATCGTGCTTTCCCATAAAAAGTCGCCTCCCCGGTGGCTCAACGGCAAGTCTCGTAGCTCACAGCCCTAAAATGCGGGTTTCGATATCCGCGAGGGGGTAGAGCACGGATAGCCCGCTGTTTAGCTTTGTACTTAATAAAAATGAACCAACCAAACAAAACACGAAAAAGTCTCATTATGAACAATTTTAGTGAAACACAGCAATATGGATATTTATTTGAGAAAATGACACTTCTGTTGGTTTCCTTCAGATTACTTGCGCATAACTCCAAAAATCGCTATTTGCATATAGTCATTCTTATCTGATCAAACAGTAGAATTTGACCATTACTATTACAGCACACCCACAATCCCCTAGTTTGGAGCACGTTTCAGCGGCAAAATGAGCCACTAAGTCAAAGTTGGCCCTATTTATCTGGGACATTTAGCATGCTAACAAGAGAGAATTCATTTTTACTATATCTAAATTTGAAGGGTAGATTTGTATTTCTAAGTCTAGCAATAATATATTATACCATAAAAAAATATGATATTTATTTATTTTGATGCTCGACGGTTGTAAAACTTAAAATGTGTCATGCTTGTTCATTCGGTTAGTGAAGGCCTAAAACACTTACATAGCCATTAACACCAAATCAACGTTTGTGTTGTCTCTTGTTTCTTCGTGTGTATTTTCCCCACCTATTAACAAAGATCACATCCTATATGATGGATGGAGTGCACACTAAAAACTTCACTTGTAGTTTATAAGAGAGCTGTGTCAAAACTCTACGCTTTTAACGACCTATATGATGGATGGAGTGCACACTAAAAACTTCATTTGTAGTTTATAAGAGAGCTGTGTCAAAACTCTACGCTTTTAACGACTCTGGCTACTGAACAAAAAAAACACACAAAATGTGTCTCAACTCAAATTGTTTACTAAAACACACCAAATGCATTACGTTCCCTCTAAGTAATAAACATTGTTGTTAGTCGTCCATTGTTTAAGTATTAACACCATTACGAGAAACAACTTACCTCCATTTGCCTACAATATTTCACGATTTTTTTATATTTTCAAGCCAAAATACTTAGATGAAATAGGTTATTCTAGATTATAAGGGTTAATATCTTGCAGTTGAACAAAGGCAGATACAATATAATCTCAAACATTTGTTTACTTTAAGGAATACCCAAGATATTCGTACATTGATTTCCAATAATCTCGTCTTTTGATGTGAACAAAGCTTTGTTTGGTCAACCATAACAACCTTGTTGATTCGTATCATTGAGCACTGTAATATTACTTCTCAGATGAGGGGAATACTACGTCTTTTCACATGCGTTGGACTACGACACACAATGACACACACACTCATGCCATTTCAAAATTACCGGAAGTTGAAGAATTAATGTCAAAGTTCAAAGAGTCATTGATGATTATCCAACTGCTACTTAAAATAAATATTCGTTTTCTGCCTTTGAAATCCCCTAAAACAAAACCGATTTCACACTTTTAAGTACTGATGCGAGAGCAACACTCTGAAAGTGTGAATTCATGTCTTTTCTCGGAAAATACGATATCACTTACATAATAAAAATCATGAACTGTTAGATACTGATATTTTCAAGAAACCATTGATATAAATGTAACATTAATGGTAATTGTATAGATTTTGAAGAGTTACTGTCTTCTTGATAGAACTAAATATATGTTCGCAAAAATAGAAGATGATATAATGTAAGTAATGATATAATGTAAGTAGAAGATATAATGTAAGTAAGAAGATATAATGTAAGTAATGATATAATGTAAGCAATGATATAATGTAAGTAATTTAATTAACAGTTTTTTTTAGCATGACACTTATATTACTTTAATTCTGGTTATAAACTCACAATTTTAAATATATATATACATTTTTATTTGTTCTATATTTACACATTTGAAGTTGTAAGTTCTCACCTGTGTTTGTTAAAATAAAACATGTTATCAATAATTTCACTTAAAAGTTTCTGAAGCTCGTAAACCTGATTGTCTAGTTAGACTTGTTAACAACACTTACACGTTTATTAGTTGGCTTCTTTTATGGTTTTCACATCATATGTGACATCCTATGACATTATTACGTAGTGAATGTTATTATACATCAATTTGATTTACAGATACTGAAGTTCATTTTCAAATCAAAGTTCATTATTTGAATATTACTTGGAGAGTGCGTCTCATAGACACGAGTTTGTGACGTCACATTCGTATATAAGATTCTACTTTCTTATAGACACATTCAAGCGTTAGTTGTATTGACATTTCTAACAGAAAGTATAAATATTAATTTTTTAAACTAAGGTATAAGATAAAACTATGCAACAAGGTCAATAATTTTTTCCTAGAGAATTTAAAACATCATCTCACAATCTGCGGGTCGCGGGTTCGAATCCCCGTCCCACCGATTAAGCTCGCCCTTTCAGACGTGGAGGCGTTATAATGTGACGATCAATCCCATTATTCGTTGATAAAACAGTAGCTCAAGAGTTGACGGAGGGTGGTGATGACTAGCTGCCTTCCCTCTAATCATACACTGCTAAATTAGGGACGGCTAGCGCAGATAGCCCTCGTGTAGCTTTGCGCGAAATTCAAAAACAAACAAACAAACAATTTAAAACATAAAGAGATAAATACAAATCACCAAAAGAGCTCGTGGCCTGGTGGTTAGGGCGCTCTAATCTCAACCTGCGGGTCGTGAGTTCGATCCCCGTCATCAAACATGCTCACCTTTTCAGCCGTGGGGGCGTTACGTGTGATGGTCAATCCCATTATTCGTTGGTAAAAGAGTTTGCGGTGGGTGGTGTTAACTAGTTGTCTTCCCTCTAGTCTATCACTGCTAAAATAGGGACGGCTAGCGAAGATAGCTCTCGAATAGCTTTGTGCGAAATTCAAACCAAACCTAAGTTCTTTGGAAACAAGCGAATATCTTAATGTTCCATAAAAGAAGGTAATAAACCGAATAGTTACCGTTCGATCAGCTTGACCAGTTGTTTAGGCAAAATTATCCACGTATTTTAAATCATGTTAAAATTACCGGAAATGCAAAATGGATTCAGAAATTTCAGACAAGCCACAGATCATTTAATTAAATTGACCGAATCCGTCGTAAAACAGTTTTAACAGCAACAACAAAAAAATGATACACTGACGCTTGCTTTCTTGACATTGTGAAAACATTCGACACTGTAAGTCAGAACTGGAGTTACCGCTCTGTATTATTCACTGACTTTCTGGAAGGCAGAAAATTAATGTTGAGGGAACCCACTCAGAGTGGTTCGTTCCTGAGGCAGGTGTCCCTCAAGGAAGGGTGGTTACCCCTATTATATTCATCATGTACGTGAATAATATGCCCCCCCCCCAAGCGATACAAATTACGGCGTTGCTATTTGGAAGAGTGTGCACCAACCCCAGCAATAGCAACCACAATTAACAAAATAGTGGATTACTGCCAAACATACCGCATCAAAATAAATATCCCTAAAAATCAACTTGTAGTTGTTAAAAATTAAGAAACTCAACAAATACTCGCCTGAACTATACAGGAATGGTACACATCAGCTAAATTTCTAGGTTTAACCTACGATCCGAAGCTAACGTGGGTAAAACATATAAATCACATAAAACAAAAGGTTAGCAACGTACGAACTATGTTAGGCGTCTAACAGGCAAAAACCATGTAACAACAGTTGACAACATTATTAAAATATATATGCGCCCATTAATGCATGTCCAGCATGGATTAACACAGCACCATCACACGTAAGAAAATTACAAACAATTCAGAATGCACTGCTAACAACAACCGAGACCCACAACAACAGCCTTTCTACACAAGTATGCAAACTTACCCTACATAGCTCGCTAAACTACTTCGCGAAATATTGGCATAAAAATGACTTACTTTGTAAATTAGACCGCTTTTGCATACACGATGACATTAACCCGAAGCACCTCTCACCAATTAACATCTACATTAGAAATAAAAATAACTTAAGGACCCCCTATAGCTACGACTATATCATATCCTTAGTTTATTAAGTAGGATAACATTGTAAAGGGTATTATCTGTACAACGCTCTCAGAGAAACTAAATTAACGAAAAATGTGTGAAAATACAACTGGAGCTGTATACGACTTTCGAGCAAAACGAACAAAGAGAAAACGTGTTTCTTATATTGAAAATTGTTGGATTATTATATATGTACATGGCTATGATAGGTCAGAGTAGGTGCTAATAGCATAACCTCTGATCCTCATGTCGTAATTAGATATATACTATACAGGAACAAATTAACGTAGTGCAGAGAGAGGAACAGGTCGAAGTTGAACCAGACCCTTCCAGGTCTACCAAAAGATCTGAAAAACTGCTAAAGAAGAAAAATTAGTATGTTACCTACCTACTAGTGTAAGTAATTTAATGCATTTTTTAGTTTTTAAAATACATCTTAAAATGTGTTACTTAAATCCAGTGATAAAATATATATAATTAAATACGTATTTCATTATTTCTACTAGCACTATCTTCACATAATGGCTGGAAATAGCTTTCAACAGCCTTCTTATATAAATGCTACAATATTAAAATATAATACTCTGATACTCGTGTTCTGTATATCACATATTTGAGCGTGCATTTATTCAGCTTAAATGACGTCTGTTTTCAATTGTTTCATACTAACGTACATATTTTGAACGACATAGAGAAGAGTAATTTTTGCAGTGACATCTTTGACATAAGTGACATCTTTGCTTGTTAAGTGTTACCGGCCGTTTCACTTCTGATTATCACATTATAGCTTTGGTTAGAATATAAATGCGGGAAATCTAACTGTTGGTGTGGTAGCTCTCCATTCGTGAAAACTAATACAGGGACAAAGCACGCACTTTTTATGTATATTCTTACGAGTATCAAACTATACTTATTTTCTAGATAACACTTTTAAAGCTCAGGACCGAAACCGTAAAGAAGTTCTCGACTCACTAAGTCCAAAAGATGAAGAGAGAAAAAAGCAAGCGGATAATACATTAAAGAACAAAGACCTTTGTCTTGGCTCTAGCCGTCCACCGATTCTCGAGTGAATGTAGTTCGTCAGCGGATTTTTGTCCATATTCCTAGCTAAGACGTTTTCCATTATCGATAGACCAGTGTCCAGACTTTTACAATACCCAAGAGAGCCATGTTATAATGGAGGGCTTACTATAGATAGACAAAAAAAGTTACAACAGCCATCTCTTCGACCCAGTGACAGTCTGCACCACGCCAGGAAATCCGGAACATCAATCTGAGCTTATTAACCTCGACACCAGAGACAGCATAGGTCATCTTGCATGCAAGAACGAGCAAGGTTGTTATCAGCAACATCGTCAGTCTGTCAACATCAAGGTAAAAAGACGTGCTTCAAAGGTAAATAGCGATTAGACGATGCTAATTAACAGGATGGTGACGTTTATAACAAAACCTATAAAATATACCCCCTTCATGTGCATAAATGTATAACGTTCGTGCAATTAACATGTTCGTGAATATCCATCCTTTATTGAAGTCTATTGTAATTATAATTTCATTGCAGCAATTCTCCTAGTGGTCCAGTAATAACGGCCACACCTCAAGTTCTTACAGGATGGCTGGATACAAATTAAATAATTTTTTGTGAAGTGTATCCATGTGCAAGTGATAAATATTTATCGTGTGTAAAACTTTATCGACAAAAAAAAAATCATTGTGAGATGTATCTTCAACGTGTTTTAGAACACGCTAGGTGGATACATTAAAAAAGAAATCGCTATATTTAACTATGGGACAAATGAAATCAAATAATTATCTAGAGAAGCCACCAAAAACAACCATTGACATATTGGGTTAAATCATAACCTTCACAATCTATACTCCAAGAAAAGATAAATATTAAATAAACGAAACAGAGCAACGTTTAATATAATGACCTAAAACTCAGATGACTGGAGGTTATAATTATAACCGTATGCTATATATATATATATTATATATACATATATAGTGGCTGTATGTAATAAATTTGAAATATCAAAGATCAACTTAAGAATGTAAATCAAAAATGAGCAAACATATATTTTCTAACCTGAAAATAACAATACGAATAAATATAATGCTATTGGGTGAATTTAGAAGTGGTATTTGATGGTTTAGATCTGAATGGTACCTTATGTTCGAACAGGCTAGAAGACCTATAGCCATCCGTTATCCTGTGCTGTTGACGACATAGAAGGCGGCCAGTCCGAAACACCCACTGCCACAAGGACTTTGTCCAGTTTCTGAAAAACTAATAACAGGACTGACTGTCACTTTTATAACGCACCCATATGAGGTAGTTCGAGATGTGTTCGGTGGTATCACGGCTCAAACCTCAGACCTTCCATTTGCATCCTGGTAAGTTAACTATTGGCCACGCCCGCCCAGTTAGAGACGGACAAACCGTTTGATTCATACCTGTTAACACTCGGGCCACGCCCGGCCCAGTTAGAGGCGGACAAACATATTCGATTGTTCTTTTCAGCTATTTAAAAACTAAAATACATCACAGACACTAGAGTTCTTATTGTTATCTGCGTTTTTTTTTCTGTTGTTGTTGATTTTAAAACCAAGGTGATAAAACAATTAGATAAAACAATAATAGGTTTGCAGCGAGTGTTACGCTAGAATAGTTCGTCACTAATTATTGGAAAAACATCACATTGTTAGAACTCAAGAATCCACCTCTGATTATAATTATGACAAAAATATGTTTAATAATACTTCAAAAACAGTCTATATATTGGTCAAGAATACATTATATGTTATTACTTTATAAAAGTGAATTGAAGTTTACTTTATTAATATAATGTTGTTACACGTAGTTCTACCCAGATAAGTTTTACATATTATCTTCTATATATACCAAATAGAAAACAGAGCCTAGGTATCCTTTTTATGTAAAATATTTTCATAAGATTTTGCGTTTCTACAAAGTCCACCAATGCGAAACGCTATACAACTCTCATAAAACGTTTAAGAGGTGTTATAAAGGCATAATTACTCTTAATATTCAACAGAATTAACTTAAAAGGCTCAGAAAAACACAACTGAAATTGGGCGACAATGGGAGCAAGTGGGACTTAAGAAATTGTCCGTAAAGGGTGTTTCTCTGCACGATTTCACTAACCTGTGAAGTAACGTACGGATAAATTGAAACTCGCTAACATGCTTTTCTTGTAACAAATTCTGAAAGTTATCAAGGTTTCTGAGAGACAAAAAATCAATTACAAGCCTTAAATAAACTTGTATAGTAGATGCATATAAAACATTATAATGTATGAAGTCGTGAAAAGGTTTACAGTGTACCTCTCTCTCATCTAAAAAGCTTAAGCTTGTACAAAAATAATACTTTTATCTTCTTAGTCTCTCATTTACTCAACCACAAGACTCGGAAATATCGTTTTATGCAATTGACGGAGATACTGTGTTGACAGTTCGTCATGCTAGAATTAAATTTCCCAGGACGAATTTTCTCGTATAATCAGTAATAGAGGGCTAAAAAAGCTTGAGGCAAAGGCCAGCTAGGTAAATTGCTCAGGGCATCACGTATGCATTAGTGTCCATTACCTGGCGTGTCAGAGCACGTGCCTGTCGGCCATCTCTTGTTTATTGCCACTTTCCTTGTCGTGTCCACTAATGGCGATGAAGGGCTGAAAGGGGGGATCACACACACAGCGCGTGCATGTTTGTTCCTCCTGACAACAAAAAGTAGTCAAGAGAAGGACGTGTGGACATGTTTAAATACATCATACCCTACCATCTCACTGTGTACATGAGTGAGACAGAAATTGGACAACAGACGTGAAAAATGGATACCATTAACTACAAACGTACCATATCTGAGGTAGTATACTTAAAACAAAGTTGGTCAAAAAATGGGTAATATGACAAAAAAATTATTCTTAATTTTGACTAAGGTATTTAATCCAACTATTACTGTTTTTTTATATAAATGTAAACTACATAAAGCCCACATAACACAATATAATAAATCAGTTATTTTCCAACAAGTACAGAATTTTGAAACATGACCTCAATAAGTGTGATGTATCTATTTATTCATATTTATTTAAATAGCGCCAATGATAAAACAAATAAAAGGGAGGGAAATAGCTAAATAAGAGACTAAAAACAGAGCTCAGCCAATCTGAAAAATTTCATGAAAAGCTAGGAATGAAATGGAATTCGAGTGGGGAATGTGGCGTAAAAGTATACATGAAGAGGGAAAAGTTAAGAGGGGAAAAAAAAGACAATAAGAGTATGTAGAGAAAACATTACTTTAATAAGAATAGTTTTATTGAAATTTGTTACTATCGGTTTCACGTGATCAAGATTTATTCTAAACACACTTAAAAACTTTGTTGTGATCGCGAGGTATTTAAGTGGTATGTTCAGTGCACACTTAGTTCATTCAGGGTCAAAAGACCGACCCGAAGAGCTCTCAGTTGACCTCTTACGTTTGCCAACAATAAAGATTAGTGATCGTATATACAGTAGCATTTCACATCTATACAAATTCAGATCTAATGACGGAAGGAGGCTGCATTAAGACAAGTACAGCTGCTAGGCCAGGGCGCACGAGAAAATGAAATTTCTCAAGCGGCGTTTGAGCCGTAGTGCAACGCGATTTGGGAATGTAGCGGTTATGAGAAATCTACTGTTACAGAGGGTTTTCCACCAGCCGTGTACGGACAATCTCGTATAGCCATCACAATGAGACAACAAAGAAATATAGCTTTCATATACGTCTCTCTAACTACCATAAATCCCTCGCGTCCGCTGGCCACAGTGGACCGCGAGCGTTAGTCCAGCCGGAGCAGTGGCATCTAGTAACTGGGCACAAGAGAGAAGTTAGGCTTTTGCAGCCAAGCTAGTGTAATCTTCTATACTGGTATAAATTCTCAAGGTTTCCACTCCCCGTGGCTGTAGTCATCAATTCAAGAAAAAAGTGTGCAAAATGCGAACCGTTCCATCGAGACGCAATAGATAAATAATGTTCCAAGAACACGAACATCGGTAAGGCTTAGATTTGCCAAGACTCGTAACAAGACTTTCACAAGTTTGTACTTCGATGAAAGTTTTATTGAAAATAGATTCTCAAGAAATTTATGAGCTAAACTAAAAACACGACAAAAGGTGACAACTAGTTCATTTACTCAGGGATGAAAAAAACACGACAAAAGGTGACAACTAGTTCATTTACTCAGGGATGAAAAAACACAACAAAAGGTGACAACTAGTTCAATTACTCGGGGATGAAAAAACACGAGAAAAGGTGACAACTAGTGGAAGGCAGCAAAGCCAGATATTTGGATGAACAGACGAAATATACATCTTGTTCACGTAATAACTGATTAAGTTTATTTGTTGTGAAGCACGAAGTTACATGATGAGTTGTCCGTACTGTACCCCTGACGGGTATCGAAACCTGGTTCTTGGCGTTGTGAGTCTTTAGAGCAAATTCATTAAGAGAATACAGAAAAAGCGTAATATCTAAAATATAATGAAGTTTTGTTCACTATATAGAATTTGTCTAAACGAACACTTTTTGTATAGGGATATTGATATCTTAGATAAATTAACATGAGAGCAGTAGAATGTACTGATGTACTGCGTAAGACGAATGAAAAATTTTTTTCAACATGATCATTCAAAGCAACTATATGAAAATATACACTCTCGACCTAGAGAGCTTTTACTTGAAAGTTCAAAATACATCTTAATCTATTTTCACACATGTATTTACACTGAGTTGTTAGAAACTATAATAACACAGACCGTTACGATTCTACCTGTATTCGGGGAGGGGGGGGGGTCGTTCACGATTATCAACAAGAATAGAAGCTGTACGCTGAAGGTGAGGAGGTAATGAGCTCACAATAAAAACTTCAAGACTGGTGTAATAGTTGTTGAACAGATTTAGGATAGAAAGGCATCACCTAGTCCTAGGCTAAAACTCTCTGACTGTACCGGTCGAAAAGACATTACTGTACTTTGAGATATTTATCTATATAAATATAAAAGTACTGCCTGTTGTCTGTCCATGTAACTACTTCGCAGGGTGTGAATGGATCTTTACCAAAATTGGTTTGGAGGTTCATTAGGTCAATGCGGGGTACATACAAATTTTCAGTTTTGCGTTTTGCAGTTTTTATTGGCGTTTTGTACCACTACTTCGCCCCCTCTTGCTGGATCTTCACCAAATTTGGCATGAGGGTTTGTTGGGTTCATGCAGAAATACGTGCAAAGTTGCGGTTTCACATTTTGTGTCTTGCAGTTTTTATGGGCGTTTTTTTTTACAATTATATACAAGGGAAGCAACTTTTCATGTCCTTTAATTAATCATAACTTACACAACGGAAGAGTACTCTATCTATTATTAAATAAGGCATTAAAAAGAAACAAGTCACAGACTTATCGCTACAGTGATTCATTTGTTGAAATATGGCGACTAAAAAATTTAGAAATTACCTTCAACAATACAAGTTGTACTAATTTCTCATATAGGTTTTAAATTACAGGTGTAGGTATTTAGTATTGGCAAAATTACCCAGCAATGCTTAGCTTTAAAGTGAATACTATAAAAGATAGAATACCCCTTCATCTTCCACTATGCGTAGTAGCGATACTTTTGTTTGGCTTTGGCTTTACGTCGAATTTTGCTTCGACATCCTCGCGGTAAAATTGAAATGATTGTCAAACTCGAATCGTTCATCTAATTGCTCATAAGTAAAAGATCGATTTTTGAGAGGTCCACCCGAGTTTTGTTTTACTAAATTTCATCGCAGTTGATTTAACAGCAATTTGTGACACCAGACAGACGGACAACTCAACTTTATATAGTGATTATTATAGCTGTAAAAACCATAAAGGGGAATGAAACATCGTTAAATGTCGTTGTAGGAAACATGTACACAAGATCGGACAAAAGGCTGTTTTTGAGAGAAACAGTTGGAACCTTTAAAAAATATATAAAAGTGGACACATTTGTAGACTGTACCGCCACCTGTGTTATAGATTTACAAAAACCTTTATGAAAACATATTTCCCTAGACTTAAGCTGTTCCAACTTTTTGTTGTTGTATTCATCAAAAAAAGGAGTAAAAATATAAATTACCCGTTGAAACATTTAAACTTAGAAAACTTTAAACAAAGATGATTGGTTTATTTTGAATTTCGCGCAAAGCTACACGAGGGCTACCTGCGCTAACCGTCCCTAATTTAGCAGTGAAAGACTAGGGAGAAGACAGCTAGTCATCACCACCCACCGCCAACTCTTGAGCTATTCTTTTACCAACTAATAGTTGGATTGACCGTCACATCATAACGCCAGATGGAAATTCAAATCCGCGAACTGCAGGTTGCGAGTGGAGCGCTCTAACCACCTGGCCATGCCAGACCAAACAAAGATAAAATAAAATAAAAAGTATTTTGTGTCGAAATATTATGTTTTTTTTAAATATGTTTTCAATTTCCGATCGTCTATTTTGAACAATATGTTTCAATTATTATATTATGTCGAAGTCTTTTTTAGATAACAACGTTATAAGAAATGTATACATTTATAAATCCGAAATCATAATTTATATCAAGACAAACTTTTAAGAACTTTTCTGTCGTAAATAAATGTATTTATTATATGGTCGAGAACTAATTTATTTATAAATTATTGAGACTACGAAAAGTTTAGTTTTAACGATACCATGTGTTAGGTGACGATAACTCTTCATGTTACCATGCCCCATGCGAACTAACAAAAGCCTATTGGAAACGTTACAAATAAATCAGAGATAAAAAATTAATCTGCAAGAGAACCTCATACTCAATAAGACCGACACGCAAACATTACAGATTTGTTGTAATATTACTTTGAAGATTTGTCCGATAATACACGACGATCATGTTAGAAGTAATAAAATACGTTGTTCAATCGCTTTCAAAAATATATTCAGAACGACAACAGATCAACAGAACGTTCAAACATACTTGGGCTTTGAGAATGAGTAACCCTAATCTAAGTATCTGATGTGTATTTATCTAGCTAAAGTGACAAGCCTAAGTGAAGTACTCAAAAAATTTTATTATGGGTAAATTCTATCTATGCTTGTTGTCATAAAATGGATTTTGTGCGATTATGTTTGCAATATATCTAAAGCAATTGAAAACGATATGACCAAATACATATTACAGAGTTCAATGTATATAACGTAGCAAGAATAAAATCTGTAGCCCTAATGACCAATCCTCTCTCTCTCTAGAGACAAACATTGACGATGGCCAACAGGCTTGTCATCTTGTAAGATAAGCTTCATTATGGCTGTTATCCCTTTTCGGCCTATAATCGTTCCTATCAAATATTTAAGCCTACTGGACGCTCCACGTATACAGACAATCAAATAAACTGTTCTAAATGGTCGAACTTTTATTCAAGTATTTATAAGCTATTAACTGCATGCGCTCGGACCGCTAAGCTGTACAAGTTTATTCACATGCACGCTGTACTTCCAATGGCCAGATAAACAAGTCTAGCAAACTGAAATATTTTGATTTTTTTTTTCGTTTTAGCAGCAACCTAATGAAAGATTACAGGATTTTCAATTCGTACAGCTTGGTCACGCTTACCATGGGGGAAATACATTACGGACAGTCGAAAAGCACAGACAGATCGCTTAAAGAAACGAGTACATAGACGTAAAGGGTATCGGGTGATCGAAAATGAGTATGATAAAAAGAGAAACGACGATGGGTAATACAAACATTGGTTTCCGATTCTGTTGAATTAAGGTTCAAAACCTTAGTGTATCTTATCTCGTTAAAACAACTCGGGTTAAAATATGATGAAACTTTTATCCAACAATCAAATAAAGATTTTCTATTTTCTTAAATTCATCTTCTTATAAACATGACTTTAGCAATGGAAGAAAACTACTATCCAAAGTGTTGTGTTCAACAATACAATATGGCTAACTCAAAACCTTAGTGTATCTTATCTCGTTTAAACAACTCGGGTTAAAATATGATGAAACTTTTATCCAACAATTCAACTAATAAACATGACTTTAGCAATGGAAGAAAACTACTATCCAAAATGTTGTGTTCAACAATACGATATGGCTAAC
>NW_013669306.1:97903-104538 GCF_000517525.1 Limulus polyphemus
TAGAGGGTCCAAGGTTAAAAATTTAATAAATATATTTTACGAGAACTCCCAAAGACCGAAGCAGATAGACGTTAGAATTGTGCCTTTCTTAGAAGATTTTGGCCTGCTAGTACCTTATATTTCAACCAATTCAGATGTGGCTTTACACAACAATACTTTATGACAGCCCTCACAGAATTGAAATAGACAGATTTAAGATTCGTATCTTTCTTACACTTTTAAGGGGTCAGAGGTCGAAATATTTCGCACCGTATATAATAGTGAGCTCTGAACCTAGAGATATTGTCTGCATAAGACAATGTTTTTCTTGCGTGTTGAATTTCGCGCGAAGCTACCCGAAGACTACCTGCTCTAATCATCCCTAATTTAGAAGCGATGGACTATAGAGAAAGGCCCCCAGTGGCACAGCGGTATGTCTGCGACTTACAACGCTAGAATCCGGGTTTCGATACCCGTGGTGGGCAGAGCACAGATAGCCCATTGTGTAGCTTTGTGCTTAATTACAAACAAACTATAGAGAAGGCAGCTAGTGAAAAACCATCTACTATCAACCTTTGAGCTTCTCTAATCGAATAATGGGGTTGACCACCATATTATAAAACCCCCACGACTGAAAGAACGAGAATGTTTGGTGATGAGACGATTCGAACCTGTAACCCGCAGATTGCGACTCGAGCACCCTAAGTATTTGACTATGTTAAAAGGTACAAGCGGTTGTTGTTAATAGTGTTTTGACTCACAAAAGAGAATGAAATTGCACATACCGTGTCGAAAAATAGGCCTCATTTACCCCAAAATTACTTGTAAAGTTTTCGTCATTGTAAATAAATCTATTTACGTATAAATTGGCTGTCATATATATTATATGGACACAGTTTAGTACGTTCCAACACATCTTTCTCATAAAAACGTCTCAATTTGACACTGTGTTAAGTGTCTGAAGTATACGTATGTTAAAGTTTATGTCTGTTCTCCTATCTTGCATATAACTTCTTCTTGAAATCTACTGTATTCTGAGGAACTTATCAAATAAGGTAGATGGTGAAGACATATTGCATTCGTTAGCGAATGTTGACCTGTTCAGTATTTGAATAGCGCAGATAGCTCCCGAGTAGCTTTGTGTGAAATTTAACAAACAAACAAATTTGTATTTTAATCTGTTTTATACACATTTTTTTCTAATTTAATTGCTAGTTTTGGTTTTGGTTTAGGGAGTGTGGAGAATAATCATGCATAAAAGTTAAATCGTTACACCGAATTGCACTAATATTGTGTTATGATTGTCTATTTCAAATAACTTTCTAATATTCTTTCTAAAAGAAACTGAACAAAAAACAACGTTGTGTTGCATCTTTAATTGTGTCTTGACCATGAATGAAAAAGATTGTAAGGGAAAAAGAACTTTCCCTTAGTGTTAATATTAAATACAAGGGAAAATCACAATTGTTTGCACATATTTATAAGACCAAACAGTGGCGTAGGAAGCCAAGAAATATTAACTTGAAAACTGTATTTTAATGGTATGTTGATAATAAAAGTTAAAAGTTGATAACATACTCTGTGCCACTGTCAAGTAGAAAAATAAAACAAAATGCGAAGGGGGGGGGGGGTAAGGGCAATTAGGAACCCATTTACAGTTTGAAGACGGCATGAATTGGTAATGAAGAAAAGTATTGTTTCTGTATTGGTAGTAGCAAGGATTCGATCATGGGTCTCCCTGACAGAAAGTCTGGTGAGCTATCCCTATTTGAATAGACAACGTACATGACTTTCTGTCAAGATGACCCAGAATCGAATCACTGCCACTACCAACAAAGAAACAGTATTCTTTAGGACTTTTCTGAATTCTGACGGCACCAGCAGATAAGGTAATCCTATAGGCTACTAACCATAACAGCGATTGATACGGAATCGCCACAACCTTACCCTAACTACTCCACTGACTTTCTATGTAAAATACATAGGAAGCCTCAGCGGTAATTATGTGGATTAATAGTAATATTGATGGTATTTTTGTTTACAGCTTTTAACTCGTATATTATTGGGAATTACGTAACAAACAATGACATATGTGTACGCTAACAATTTAGTGCCTAAATTTATAGTTCATAAAAATGTATTTTAAAAGCCCATGGTCATGGGTCTATTTCGGTATTTCTTGGATTAACCTGCTGATCTCTTCCCGAGTTATATATACGATACACTTTACGTAAGCACGCAAAGTGGTCATCCGCCGCGTTATTTATGTATGTTATTTAAAATTATAAGTCCTTATTGCTGTCAATTTACAACATTTATCACCATGTACGGAAAGTGCATGCTCTCAAGCTGAAATGCGTATATGCTTAGATAGACCAAACCCCGGCATGGCCAGGTGGTTAGGGCATTCGACTCGCAATCTTTGGGGTCGCGGGTTCGAATCCCCGTCATACGAAACATGCTCGCCCTTTCAGCCGTGGGGGCGTTACAATGTGACGGTCAATCCCACTATTCGTCGGTAAAAGAGTAGCCCAAGAGTTGGCGGTGGGTGGTGATGACTAGCTGCCTTCCCTCTATTCTTTCACTGCTAAATTAGGGACGGCTAGCGCAGATAGCCCTCGTGTAGCTTTGCGCGAAATTCATAATAAACAATTTTAGGGTCGTAAGCTTGCAGACTTACCGCTGAGCCGGGGGAGGGGGGAGAGAACATGCTTCCCAATAGTCGGATGTCAGCTACTGAGTTCCTTCAATTGTAATAATTGTACTTATTTTAGAGTGCCAAATGGTGGTTAAGTTATTTGAAATTATTGATAAGTTTAGAAACGAGTTTCCCGTTAACTGTCGTGCTATTATTATTATTACGTTTTCACCTGACACATTAATCATTTTTTAATCTTCATCAAATTGGATGACTGGTTAGATTGATTAGAGAAAAGGGAACATTAAACCGTCTGTTTCATTCATGACCCGCGTTTAAACCAATCATTCATGCATACAACGTTGTTCTCTTCCTTCACTTTGAACAAATAGTGGCTTAGAGACCGAAGGGGCAAGGAAACTGTATGATTAAAAATTTAAATACTGCTCGCGGCAGATACAATTATTTAAGCACATCTAACCCTAACTCTTCTTTGTGGAAATTACTGCCTATAACGTAACACATTCCTGCCGTGTTCTCAAACATCGTTTCCTGATGAGGGTGCTCAGTGATGATGAGGACGCACTGTAGTTAATGAGTAGTTTTTGAATGGGAGATAATGGGGAGTTATTCCCTCTATGGATAACCTTTAACCTTCATGAACCACACAGTTGGTATTTACTGTAAACTAGGAACTCAATCTTTATGACCTTCAATAGTATAGAATTACACACTACTTTGTTTGTTCATAATATACACACGGCAGCTACAACTTTGTAATTTAAAACTTCGCTTAGCAGCTCAAGTATATTTCTTACATGAAGTAAGGTCGGAAACTAGCGGTTTTCAACACATCGGCAAACTCAAACATTAGTGATTTAACACATCAGTAATGCAACATCAACGTATCATTTACACGAAATACACAATTCGTGCTAGACCAGAATCTAGCGATTCGGTATAACAACTATAAATCAAAACTAAACAGTCCCATAGGTCAGTTAAGAATCTTAACTGACACATCAATTGGTTAACCAAGATGTATGTGTAACATCCTAAACGTATGTGCAACATCAACGTATCGTTTACACGAAATACACAATTCGTGCTAGACCAGAATCTAGCGATTCGGTATAAAAACTATAAATCAAAACTAAACAGTCCCATAGGTCAGTTAAAAATCTTAACTAACACATCAATTGGTTAACCAAGATGTATGTGTAACATCCTAAACGCAGCTAACACCACATCAGATGCATAACGCATATATGAAGTTGTGACATAAAAGAGCTGATGCTGTACTAAATAATAATGATGTCAAACAGGTGGAAATAATTTATTGTTAAAATACAATAAAGTTCTGTTTTAATTGATTACCCCCTCTAATTAAAACTGTAGAATTGAATAAGTATCTTTACTAGTTATGAACAATTCTGATCGTACTAAGTGAAGCCCCCAATACTCACGCAATAATAGTTATTTTCCCAGAATCTAGAAATCTGTTCTTTTATAAAATACACGTACTGCATACATATAGAACATAATTTTAAACCCGGATTGAAACTTCAAGAAGAGTGTTGATATACCTGTCCCGTTAGGTACACAATATTTGTCAAATTTATCATGTGTTATGAAAATTATTTTCAGTGTGACGAATCATTCTGTAAAACAGTGAAGGAATTGGTTATTGGTGGTGGCTTTGTATCAGTGCAAAGCTAAACAAGGGGATATCTGTCAGTGAAGGAATTGGTTGTTGGTGGTGGCTTTGTATCAGTGCAAAGCTAAACAAGGGGATATCTGTGCTCCGTCCATCTCAGGTAATAAAACCCCAGATTTTAGAACGTGAAGGAATTAACTCTAGCTTTTATAGATTTTAAAACTATAAGTTCGGAAACTTATTGATGACCCACCGGGGGACGTGAAGGAATTAACTCTAGCTTTTATAGATTTTGAAATTATAAGTACAGAAACTTGCTGATGATCCACCGGGGGGGGGGGCGTGAAGGAATTAACTGTAGCTTTTTATAGATTTTGAAATTATAAGTACAGAAACTTGCTGATGATCCACCGGGGGGGGGGGACGTGAAGGAATTAGCTCTAGCTTTTATAGATTTTAAAATTATAAGTACGGAAACTTATTGATGACCCACCGTGGGGACGTGAAGGAATTAACTCTAGCTTTTATAGAACAAGTGTAAGACAGAAGTTCAGTTTAAGCTTTTATTTTATACTCAGACTGTTAATGTGAATAGCTAAATATCATATTGACTATACCCGTGATGGACACAGCACAGATAGCCCATTGTGTAGCGTTGTGCTTAACTACAAACAAACAAACAAAAAACTCTCATTGTAGAACTAATATAGCCCTATGAACACATGAATTGACATACAACAATTACCCTTTAAATCAGTGATATTCAGTAATTGTTTCTAAGAAAATACTCTACGTGCACTCGTACGTGCTGGGACAAGTTTAATCAATTCTTGTTTGCCTTTCATTATAAGACACAGATACTTAAAAAACTTCAGGTTTCAGTTGTCTGACTTATTCAGATAGTCATATTCAACGTTGTTTATCTAACCAATCGAAGAACTCGTTTTTCATAATAACTTCTTGGTATTATCTATTACGTTACGTAAATTCTTGTGATTTTAAAATCATTAAGATCTTAAGATTTTCTTAAGTAAAGCTGATATAAAATAAAATAAAAATAATACCATGAAAGTTTTTTGATAAATTTCACACTCGAATGCACCATTGCTAAAGCACGCGAAAAAGCAAGTTGACGATGTTTCTGATGTTCTACAGTGAAATAGTTGACGATGTTTCTGATGTATTATCTACACATATTCGGAGTAAAAATAAAGGGTAGTGGACAAGCCTCTAGCCAGTATTCTTCGTGCAACCTAAGAAAACGATAAGCCAACAGTTGTTAAAAAAAATTTACAAGAAAGTGTGTTTGTTTGTTTTTAATTATTCACAAAGCTACACAAGGACTATCTGTGCTCTGCCCACCACGGGTATCGAAACCCGGTTTCTAGCGTTGTAACTCCGCAGACATACTGCTGTGCTACTGGGGGGGGGGGGCTACAAGAAAGTAATCATAGAGATTATACATCTAAGTAGACATTACTCTTTACGTACTTCGGAAACTACATGAAAATTTCATGATATTTCTTTTGATGGCCTGATACCTAAATAATCTAATTATCACTATTTTTAGTTTTGGGATTCTGATTCAATTGGATAAATTAAATTGTATCATTTAAAAGGATGTTTGGGATTCTGATTCAATTGGATAAATTAAATTGTATCATTTAAAAGGATGTTTGGGATTCTGATTTATTTCAATTGGATAAATTAAATTATATCATTTGAAAGAATGTTTGGGATTCTGATTCAATTGGGATAAATTAAATTGTATCATTTGAAAGGATGTTTGAGATTCTGATTTAATTCAATTGGATAAATTAAATTATATCATTTGAAAGGACGTTTGGGATTCTGATTTAATTTGATAAATTTAATTGTATCACTCAAAAGGATGTCTGCTTTATTTTAACAAAACAATTTATCTAATAGAACAGAGTTTCCTTTAGTTATGGTTTAAACTCCGAAAAAAAAAAAAACGGTAACCTTAGTCATTCCATCACAAATATTAGGCCTATTATATTTCATTCTTTCCTTTATCAGGTTCTACTACAACTGTGCTCTTATTTATCTAAGGATTTTTTTTCAAAGCTTGCAACTCTTTTTTTCTTCTTAAATGCAATGGTCTGTGCTCTTCGTTATAATGAATAAACGAAGTTAAAGCTGGTTGAATTGTTTTATCACTAAATTAACGATTCACGATTTTTTAACAACGTGCATTGTATTCATAACTCCTGTAGAAACTGTTTAAAATGGCGCGCGCGCACACACACACACACACAAATATAAGAAATTAATGTCGTCGTTTTGGAACTACTTTTATTAACCCACCCTACAAAACGTACATACACGTATAATAGTTAA
>NW_013669306.1:105464-116258 GCF_000517525.1 Limulus polyphemus
GACTATTTCATTTAATAAATATTTTGTTTTGATACATAAGTTGTTCGGGTTTTTTCATCTAAAAAAACCGAACATTAATCTCTTGACGACCTAATACACACACACACACACATATATATATATATATGTGTATACATGTTTGTGTGTGTATATTATTTTCCTCTTGAAATTCTAATTTTGCTAGGTATATAAACTTTTAATCTACAGGCCATGACTCTTTTGTTCTGTTCTACTTAAATAATTAAACAATTGTATAGTTTATCCGATGAACTGAAATTTTGTTACTCTGAACATTTACTCAGTTTACTGTAAATGACACCCTGACTGAGATGCTAACGATTTTGGGTAACTGACTTTTTTGTTTAATTTAAAATCCCAATAATTGTCTAATATTATAAAATTAGAGTGATAAACATTATAAGTTGATGCAACTAGTAAATGTTTACGGTTATTAACAAATCACTTGTAAGTGAACAATAAGTTTTGTTTCCCTCCTTTCTAATACTCAACAGTGTCGTTCTTAATACTATAAATTAAAAAATATGAAGCATACAAGACCACGAGATGTGTTGTCGTCTGTCTGACAGAAATTAGAATTAACCAATCAGGATAATAAGGTTGCAGGTAAAAAAAAATGTAGCTAATTGATACTAAACATCGTAATAATTAACTACTAAAATATTTAACCCTCTCTACACAAAAAAAGAAGACCCCCCCAGAATAAAATAATGCTAAACTAATAAGCTCAAGTTTTCGCTTGTTTGTTTCTTAATTTTGTGAAAAGCTACACAACAGCTATATGCAAACAGACATCCTTAATTTTAAAATGATAGATTAAAAAAATACGGCTGACAAACAATATTTACCGCCATCTCTTGGGCTATTCTAGTCTGCTTGAATAACACGATTTGAACGTCATCATTTTAATGCACTCTCGGCCCAAAGTGCGGAACGCGTTTTTCGTGGCACCAAAGTGCGATTCATGAATTCTCAGATTTACAATCCGGGATGATAACCACTTGATCACTCCATATCCAAAAACACTTTTGGGCTAATTTGATATCCACTCTCAAATGAGAGATCGTAAACGTATAAGTTTAGAATTACAAAACTAGGCGACATTACTTTACAGCTTAAATTAGCAAGTTTATTGCGTAAAAATTTACAATTACGAAACTAGACGGCATTACTTTACAGCTTAAACTAGCAAGTTTATTACGTATAAATTTAGAATTACAAACCTAGACGGTATTACTTTACAGCTTAAACTAGCAAGTTTATTACGTATAAATTTAGAATTACAAAACTAGGCGACATTACTTTACAGCTTAAATTAGCAAGTTTATTGCGTAAAAATTTACAATTACGAAACTAGACGGCATTATTTTACAGCTTAAACTAGCAAGTTTATTAAGTATAAATTTAGAATTACAAAACTAGACGACATTACTTTACAGCTTAAACTAGCAAGTTTATTACGTATAAATTTAGAATTACAAAACTAGACGGCATTACTTTACATATTAAATTATCAAGTTTATTACGTATAAATTTAGAATTACAAAACTAGACGGCATTACTTTACATATTAAATTATCAAGTTTATTACGTATAAATTTAGAATTACCAAACTAGACGACATTACTTTACATAATAAATTATTAATATGTTTATTACTGTTATGATTTCCCAACTCCTTATCTATACCTATCATGTATATATTCGTTTGAGCTTCCAAAATCATTTGAAGATTATACAAGTTACGATGAAATAAAAAATAAGTTAATAAAAGGCTTCAGAATGGTTCCTCAGTGGGTCAGCAGTAAGTTTACGGAATTATAACGCTAAAATGTGGGATTCAATTACCCGCGATGAACAGGGAGTAGATAGCCCATTGAGTAGCTCTGAGCTAAAAACAACAACAGGAGCGTCAGAAATTCATGAAAATTATACACTTCAAACTGAAAGGGTGTTTTATCATAACAACGGTGATTCGTTTACATGCTACTAACCCGCTTTATTAAACAAGGCATAAAAGCATAGAGAAACGGCAATGTTTTATAGTTGGCATTGACACGCACTGAAGGCAACGTACACAGAAGTTGTCTTTTCAGTGTTTTCCAAATCCTGACACGTGTCCAAAACACCAGAATTTACCCTAACCAATCACATTAACACATATAATGTAAATATGCATGCATTATTTTTGTTTTGTTTTTTTAATTTTATGTCTGTTTCTGTATTTATCGTTTGCCGCTCAGAGCCGGTGATTAATAAGTTATTAATTTAACAAATTGTTCTATTTATAGACGATAAGTATCCAAACCATAGACAGTCAACTTTTAAAGTTATAGAGGCCCGGCATGGCCAGGTGGTTAGGGTGCTCTACTCGCAATCTGAGGGTCGCGGGTTCAAATCCCCGTCACACCAAATATGCTGTGGGGGCGTTATAAAGTGACGGTGACTATTCGTTGGTAAAAGAGTAGCCCAAGAGTTGGCGGTGGGTGGTGATGACTAGCCGCCTTCCCTCTAGTCTTACACTGCTAAATTACGGACGGCTAGCGCAGATAGCTCTCGTGTAGCTTTGCGCGAAATTCAAAACAAACAAACACACAATTAGGAGTTATTTTGAATTAATTTGTTTTACAACACTAAAATGTCATCAGTTTCTGCACGATTAACTGATATAACCACATTGTTGTACCATAATCAGCAGTTAGCCTGTAGTAACGGAAAGGGTAACATGATATACAGTCTCGGAGGATATTAAGGTGCTACAACAAAGGAAGACATATGTGTGTATCTGTGAATATAATATCTTCAGAAAATGTTAATCATAAAACCGAAGCCAAAGTACGAATACTTTCTTCAATACTTTTATTCCAGTTGGAAATTCTTAAAGATATAATTGCTATAGTTTGAATTATCCACTGAAGTTATCCATTAAGCGAAACAACGTGTTACCAGTAAGTAAAACCACACCTTAATCAATAGACCTGTACCAATAAGTGTAATTACACCTTAATCAACAGGCCTGTACCGATATGCAAAACCACACCTTTATCAACAGATCTGTATATGTGCTTATTTCTCGATAACATTAGTTTTGCTTGTTACTTTTAACAAGAAAATTTCAGTGAATTCTACTTTAATTCTTCGTTATTAGTAATTACGACATATTTGTACCTAGTTAAAATCACGACCTGCAAATAGGACATAATATATATTTAACGCATATTGTAAAAAATATAATGAATTTTAAATACTAATACACAGTACATAATTATAATGCAACAGCTTATAAAATAATTACATTCAACAAAAATCTGTGTAGTAATCAAGATTAACGGAAAAGCTTCATTTACTTGTGTTCTTTGTTTATTATAAAGCATAAATCTACACAAAGGGCTACCTGTGCTCTGCCCACCCCGGGTATCGAAACCCGGTTGCTAGCAGTATAAGTCCGCAGACATACCGCTGCGCCACTGGGAGGGATCCTTTACTTATTTACTAGAGTAGTTATGGAAACGTTGATAAAGACTATCAGTGATTAAAAATAAGGTATAAAACCGTATTCTGGCCCCATACAAACTGATCAGAAATTTCGATTAACGTACCTTTCTGTACAGATAAATCAAATATTTAAATCGTCTAACACTGAAAGAGCAGACCACACCAACTTCCATATATATCCTAAAACTTTCCTTCAAAAAGAAACCATTGCCATAATTTAACGAAAATATTTTAAAAAGTAGAGTTTCTTACTTTTAACTTAGTTTCACCATATAAAAAAAACAGCTTCAACCTGTCCCGCTTAGAATTTCATTCCTCAACCTGGATTTCAATTCTTTCAGTCCCCCAGTGGATCACTGGTAAGGACTTACAAGGCTAAAATCCTGGGTTCGATTTCCTGTGGTGGGCAGAGCGAAGAGAGACCATTGGGTAGCTTTGCGCTAAAACAACAGCAGCAACTGTTTCAACAGTAACTGTTGATGTTTCATGTTTATATATCGTGAATCGTCACGGTAAACTGGGATTTAAGGATTAAAACAGGGTTGTACTGAAAGTGTTCATAATGCGAAAGAACACGAATTTTAGAGTCCTAAGTTACCTAAATAAACAAAGCGAATAACCATAACAATGTTTGGACTTATTCGTTATTACTAACTATGCTAGAGCAACTACTTAATAACTAACTATTTTAGAACATAACACATATACGAAGCAATTTATTTCGTTTTAAAGTTGAGAAGTCAACGGATAATTATCTAACAGCTATCAAATAGTACACGCGTGTGCGGCTAGGGACTGAGTGATACGAGTTAAGTATGGTGTTAGTGTGTTAGTTTTCCTATTTGTCTATCTCGGTTTTTTTTCCCCTCCAAACTTCCCCACTAATTCGGCCATTAAAGTTGTTAAAAGCAAAAAATTGCTATCGTTAGTGTTCATCGTAAATACGTTATTTTTTTTATTTTTTGTTGTTGTTATATAGCAGCTCAGTGCTGGTCAATCGTGGCTTATAACATGATACACCAAGTAGCGCGGGCTCACGCCTCATTAACAACTCAAAGCAGAGGACTAGATCTACTGAGACTTGAATACGTTCACGAACATAGGTCGGATGAACGTTGGTCAGTCTTGAATATCTGTCTCATCTTGAAAAACTCCATCAACTTCCTATAAAGCAAGATAAACTGGTCATCAGATCGAGGTAGCGGAAAATGGGTACACGAAGACTGTAATTTGGCGGGGTGTGCGTCTACTGATCTCTTCTCGGCAAACATTAATACATACTCCACTACCAAGATCTATACTTCTAGTGATCACAGCATAACCTTCCATTAATGGTCAGGTAACAAGTCCATTCGACCAAGGGAATTCTCATTTCTCTGCATGCGTGACATTTGGACTCCATCATAACCAAACACTTGGGGTCAATAATTTAATGAGCATAGTTATTGACGTGGACAAAGGCCAGTTCGATTGGATGAGCCATAGGGTGGAACGCATGTCACCAGCAGCTAGAAGAGACATGATCTTATAACTAATGACGGTCAGTATCTGGACCAAATAAAACAGCCTCATCAGTCGCCTTGTCTTCTGGAGATAAAAAGAAATTAGAGGGTGTGTGGGTGGGGGTGGAAGGGAGAGAAATTCATTGCTGACTGTATATGGCAAATCAAAGGCTTGTACGTAAGAAGAACAATACATTCAAGCGCCCTAATCTCACTACAGACTAACGGTGGGCGTGTGCCTAATCAGCCGAGAAGTTCATATCAGCCGTTGTAAAGGTGAAGGATGACCATTGATGAAAGGTTTCAGATTCTTTTCTCCAGACATTGTAGTTCGTTAAGCATGCCCAGAGTGTGCCACCAGCGCCAGTTGGTTGCACAAATGTTTTAACTTTGTTATTTTTGTCAAGTATAATGTACGAACTCACCACTTTAGTTAAACGAGTATTAAATCTTTCGAGACCTTAGTTTACTACTCTTACCCCTGAGTCTCTAAAGTGATGGATGTTTCAATGTTTATGTCCACCGAATGATATATTTCTGAAGATTTATTTTTGCTGTTGTTATTAGATTGCACGTTCTACTAACATACTAAAGTTTCACATTGTTTTACATGAATATATATTTACTTCCAGTAGTTTACATGAATATATATTTACTTCCAATAGTTTTACATGAATATATATTTACTTCCAGTAGTTTACATGAATATATATTTACTTCCAATAGTTTTACATGAATATATATTTACTTCCAATAGTTTTACATGAATATATATTTACTTCCAATAGTTTTACTTTTTCATAGATAATAACCTCATGAAACAACAAACTTTTTCATAGATAATAACCTCATGAAACAACAAACTTTTTCATAGATAATAACCTCATGAGACAACAGAAACTTTTTCATAGATTATACCCTCACCAGATAACAGAAACTAGTTAATTACTTCATCGGACAGCAAAAATTGTTTTGTTTTTGACTTTACGGGAAGACGTCTAGACAGTCTTATATTGGCACCATTGACTTCATTAAAACATAGTGTCATGAAGAAACGTGTTACATAAACACTTGTGATTCCTTGAAAACTCGCACAAAATCTGCAATATTATCAACACACCCATAGCCAAGGGTGTAATATGCGACAGTGTGAAATGTCTGTTTTGTGTAGTATAATGTGCAATTCAAGAATTAAAACAAAATGAAGCTATTTTTATCTATACAAAACGTTGCTGTCAACACATACCGATTTTCTTAATAAGGACATAACTACGAAATATATTTGTTTGAAAACTTGTTTCCAAGAGACATACATGACCAGATAAGCAACGATATAACATTCTAAGGTTACCAAATTATTACAGTTTGTTTAAAAACCGTTTCCAAGTGAAATTATAACCACATGTAACCGTTTAAGCAACGACATAACATTCAAAGGTTACAAATTATTTTAAGATTATTTCCTTATGATGTCACTGATACCTAAGTCCATGTAAAATTGTTTCACTATAGTAAATGTCATATCTAACGTTTACATAAAGCCGTATAATCTCTGTAATGTGATAAATACAGCATTCGTTACAACTAAGTTATATATTACGTTATGCACGTGTAAGGGCGACAGAGTAAATCTGTTGATTACCTTATTTTGTTCCGACACACAAGCCAGTCCTTTCTGATACTCTATCATAACACAAAGTACTAACACTGTTGTTTTACTTACAAAATTATTCAGTGTTGAATTTTCAAATATTATGAATGTAACTAGATATCAATAAGACGTGATATCTGGTTACGTGAAACTTATTCTGAGTAACCGAAAATTCAAAAGCTTTTTTAATTGTTCGTTTGCTCCCAAACACAAAGCCATGTCTGTTCTGTGTCCACAGAAGAGCTCGAGCCCTGAATTTTAGTGTTATAAGCTCTTCATCTTGCTGGTGGACAGGCACTGAAGCAAGAATCCTCATTTAGAACTGTACATAAAAATTAATTCAACAAGGAAGACTAAATTTAAAATTGCGTGAATCTAGCTTTAAAGAAGAATACAAATGTGAAAATACAGCCATTGTTAATTTGTTCGTGTGCTTTCACCTATAAACACATTCATGTGTGATGCCGTCAATGTGCTTGGCCATTCATATAGAAATGTTGTGGTTTTCAAGAGCTTTTAAATATTATAGAAGCTTACGTTCCCATTGACAATGTAATTAATCCAATGTCGCGACTTGACAGACCTCCTGTATAAAAAAATAAACCAGAAAAAAATTAACTGCAGCTCGTATACCATTGTTTTTCCATTTCACAAAAGTCCTCATTATTAAACGGTAATACAATGTTTTGAAGCTATATTGTGCAAAGTAAAATAGGCTTAGCTCATACCACGTGGTATCAGAATCTCAATTTTTTTATTAACATTTCATTTAGAATGTGTGCGCAGAAAATCCGATTTCTTAGCGAGTCCCTCTTCTGTTCTGCGCATCAAAAATATTCTGATTACATTCATTTACTTTCAAGCTTTGAGTTTACACAACTAGTACATTATTTATCAAAAAACTCATTAGTTCTTCAACAACCCAGTTTCTCCACGATATCTCAAATACAGCTGTTTTTACCACCTTTTTTTTTATCGTCGTTTGATTAAAATTCAACCTTCTGGTTTCATAACTCTTCAAAAACTGAAGTAATAAGTTTGGCCAAGCTTCTGTCCTCACTAATTCATTTTAGTTTGCTTTTTATGCTTTCCAAAAGTACATGACACCAAGCCAAATCGTCTCTCAAGTACTAACTTTGGAAGGTCCTGTGCGGTGAGGAAGGCTTCAATATTGAGGCAACACTCAAGAAAGCCCATAACTTTTCCGTTCCAGTCAACCCAATCAGTCCTCCAAGCACGCTTTCTGAGCTTAATAAGTTTCGTCTCATGTCTGATAAATCATTCTACCAAGCAGTTTGGTTGCTTATAAGGCCATCATTTGTCTTATCAGATGGCAGGTTTGAATATGTCATTTTTGCCGAAACTTATTTATGGATGGTGATTGGCCAGTTATACCGAACATCATTTTACAATATCTTATTTTACCCCTCAAGAGTGCTAACTTCCGACTGCTTGGATGTCTTAGAATTCTGTCATTAATATTGAATATTACAGGCCACAGTTCATCTTCCATATTTTGCTTCCACTGAAACGTGAGTCCAAAACTAAAGAGACTAATTTCTTATGAGCCTATGGTTTTCATGTAACAAAAGTAAACATGATCATCACCAATGTTGTACCTTATTTGCCAAAAGTATAAGGAAGTATCGATGTGTTATCACGGTCATGTAACCACATTCCACGTATAGATTCTATTTCCAGCTGTCACTGGACACAAGCAATCGCAACTTCAGACATGTTCACATGGTCAGAAGAAATGGAGTACGTGTAAAGAAGCCTTGTTCAATAATGATGAACACTATACACTACGGTAGGTGGCATCGGTACGCTGATCACATACGTTGTAACAAAGTTAGGCCCAAACGAAGTACTTTTAATTCAAGCGTGAGTCTACCAATAAGCTTCCAAAATTCCCTACTTTTCGATAGTTACCATTGTGAAAGACAGACCACTATAACAAGCACATACACAAAAGGTCACGTAATTATAACGCGTTTTACACGTTTTATTTGTTGAAAGTCGGGTATATAAAAATATAATATCGCAAGAGGTATATAAGATAAATAAATAGTACATGTCTCAGGAAAAAAAAAAATTGTTTAGTTCTGAGAATATATGGGTTGTTTTTGGCCCCTAGATATATATTAATTATGGAATAACATTAATTTTATAAATAAGAAAAATGCCGAACTGATCAAAAGTGATTTGAAATGCTAGCACTACAGCACTACTATTTTTAAAGATTATGACCTCTGTATTTACCCTATAACTCGTTTCTTCTTCTCCAACTATTTCGTTTTTACATAACTCCCACAAAGGCAGTGGTTGGATTTCTTGCTTTAATTCTAAAATTTTCACGTTTTTTTTCTAACTGATCAAAATCAGAAATTATACTTGATTTGGTTTAATTTTCGTTAAAATTACCAAAGTCTTTCCTTGAGTTATTTTAAAATCGAATCCAACAAAAGCAGCTGTATTGTTCAAATAAGTCATGCATGTACTGTTCAAATAAGTCGTATAGTTTAGAGACAGTCGCCAAACACCTGGAAGATACACAACACTATACGTTAAATAGAAATATATCCAAAAACAAAACAAGTGAGTTAAAACTTAAATTAAATATTCCCACCAAACATGCTCGCCCTTTCAGCCGTGGGGGCGTTATAATGTTACGATCAATCCCACTATTCATTGGTAAAAGAGTAGCCCAAGAGTTGGCGGTGGGTGGTGATGACTAGCTGCCTTCCCTCTAGTCTTACACTGCTATATTAGGGACGGCTAGCGCAGATAGCCCTCGTGTAGCTTTGCGCGAAATTCAAAACAAACAAACAATTATATTGACCTTACATACATCAGCGTTAGTCCAAGCGTTTATCACAGAGAAATAAAACTAAATCTGTTATATCTGATTTTCCTTAAATTCTGTACCAAGTGTTCTTGAATAATTCTTCCGCTTTTAAGAGCTGGTAAACTATGATTTGTTCTTTTTATAAGTCCCACTTTCAATCTGGCAGTTGGGCAGAGTTTATTTAAAAACAAGGTCACTCTTAAACTATATGGTGGATTGAGACTGGTAGAACTAGAACAGATACATTAGTAGTCACATATCCTCACAGGTTTTGTTGATGTTCTGTGGAAATTTAACTGGAACTTGTCAGATACTAAATAATATATAAATCTTATTAGCTCTTTTGGTAGAAATAAGTACAGAATTGGTAACATTAAATATATTAAGAATCTTATTTTGGGGATTGCGAGTCGAGCGTCCTAACCACCTGGCCATGCCGGGCCAAGGTCAATATAAAGATGATTGTTTATAGCTTATAACGACTGAGTTAATTATGGGATCTTTTCGGGATCAACGACAGCATCGTGGCAAACGACTCACTCAAAATAACTTTGGGTGGATTGAAGAAAATGATAACTTGGAATAGCGTAATGCTTATGTTTGTGTGTTAGATTGTGTAAAGAAAGGATTAATAACGCTATGCAGAATCCGTAGCTAATGTGTTGATTTATACAATGAATTTTCACAATATCCTTATTGTAAAAAGTGGCGAATTTGTCAATGATATTCATTTTTCTAACAAATCTAACTGAAACTACAACAAATTCTAGCTAATCTAACTGAAACTATAACAATTTCTAGAAAGTCTAACTGAAACTACAACAAGTTCTAGCTAATCTAACTGAAACTACAACAAGTTCTAGCTAATTTAACTGAAACTACAACAAGTTCTAGCTAATCTAACTGAAACTACAACAAGTTCTAGCTAATTTAACTGAAACTACAACAAGTTATAGCTAATTTAACTGAAACTACAACAAATTCTAGCTAATCTAACTGAAACTACAACAAATTCTAGCTAATCTAACTGAAACTAGAACAATTTCTAGCCAATTTAACTGAAACTACAACAAGTTCTAGCTAATCTAACTGAAACCACAACAAATTCTAGCTAATCTAACTGAAACTAGAACAATTTCTAGCCAATTTAACTGAAACTACAACAAGTTCTAGCTAATCTAACTGAAACTACAAGTTCTAGCCAATTTAACTGAAACTACAACAAGTTCTAGCTAATCTAACTGAAACTACAACAAATTCTAGCTAATCTAACTGAAACT
>NW_013669307.1:0-1599 GCF_000517525.1 Limulus polyphemus
TGAAAGGGCGACCATGTTTGGTGTGACGGGGTTCGGTTTAATAACAAGACCTATAAACGGACTAAATGTCTAGCTACAAGTTATTCATTATATCCTGTGTTTTGTGATCATGTCATGGATAGATTTGAAAATATTGCTTTAAGAACGCTAAACTTAAACCAGAATAGGTTTTGTTAATTACTTAAATAGTCCAGAATTCACTGTTAAATTTACTTATGAAATTGAAAAAAAATAGTTTACTATTTCTTGACGTCTGAGTAAAGAAAAACAAAAATAAGCTATAAATCTATGTCTAACATAAACCTTTTCCTGTTATCATGCTGCCGCACCAAGAATCATATAAAACGAAGTCAACAAAAAAAAAGTCAACTTTTTGTTCTCATGTTTACTAGCGTGTTGACATTGAGGTAAACGGTGAAGATGCGTTTCGAAATTTTGAAGATCCAGCACACCAGGAGAGGCAGTGACACAACAATACTTTTATCGAGCCACTGTGTCTAGTCACTCAGCTCTCCAGTTATCCAAAATTACTCTTACTTTACACTATCCTTACATGCTTAGCAGTATAAAATGCATCTACAGAGAGAGGACTGAGCAAACTCAGAATTGTGAAAAACAGGCTGCGATCCACCATGACTGATGATGATCTGTTGTCATCAGTGTTTGTTTTAGCAGCAGAAAAAGACATTTTGTTCAAACTTGAAACAGAAGACATAATCGATAAGATATCTAGTGCATTACTATATCTAAGAAAACTTATTTTTGATTAAACCAGTTACAGTCATATGCTACTCAAATGGAAAAAATCTCAGGTTTACAAAAATGTGTATGACAATGAAAACTCCAAATATTATAAAAGAAAGTCAAATTTATTTTTACTTTTATTTTTTTTTATGAAACAGACATTTCGCGGATTTGATGTTTGCCCTGTAATTCTTTGAAAGAATATTGTTTGTGTTATGATAAATCCAGGGCAAGTTAGGAAACCAAGATATCACTAAACTTGATCAGTCCATGGAATGTGAGAATCATTGTTGGTAATATGAAATGGATGGTAGTTCAGCAAATAATTGAGGGCATAAGGGAAGAGAGAAAGTCCTGATGGCACTGCCGATTACAGCAATAAAGATGTTAATGTACTACTAGTGCGATATCTGGGAAAATACGACTTGTTGACGTTTTCACCAGTGGTGAAATTAGTGGTGCTGTGTTGAAAGAAAAAATGATTGAAAGTTTAACTTATTTTTGATTAAACCAATTACAGTCATATGCTGCTCAGATGAAAGAAATTTCAATTAAAAAAAAATGTGTATGACTATGAAAAATCCAAATATTAAAAAAGAAATTTGAATTTCTTTTTTTTCAGAAACAAACATTTTGCTGATTTGATATTTGCCCTGTAACCCTTTGAAAGAATATTTTTTTGTGTTATGAAGTGACCGATCTTTATGCATATTATTTGACATTTAAGTGGGATAATATGATACTCAGTGAAAATAATAATAATATTCAGTAATTATGGCTGTAGTATCTATTGTAGCGGTAATATTATATTTTTTTTATATTGTATTACCAGTAACGTTTAATTGCTATAATAAA
>NW_013669307.1:2442-8425 GCF_000517525.1 Limulus polyphemus
ATTTTTTTAAAAAATGTCACTTTTCTACAGTTTATTACAATGAGGTATGAATACTACATTTACTAATTACTATCCCAAACAGACAACCATAAGGCGGTGTTTCTGCTAGTGTCATATATTGTACACAATCCTAGTATTCATTGTAAAATATACTATGCCACTTGCAATCAATGCATAGCATTGTATACATGTACTGTTGAGTGGAAGTTACAACTCATAATCCAGAAGTTTAATCAAATAGAAAAATAAAACAAATTGAAATAATAATAGAAAAACAAAAATAATTTCACTTATATCAAGATTCCCGCCATTCTTTGGCAAGATACTTATGAAACCCAGGCCTACAATTACATTGGTGAACTGTGGTGGCCTCTAGTTTTTACTATAAGGTAGTACATATAAACACAGTTAAACTTTTGACAGCCTGTTTGTTAAGTTTTATACGGCCACGATTATTTACAGCAAGTGTATGTGACGTGTTCGCAATAAACTTCAACAATAAACAAACAGCACACAGTCCACTTGTTTTAATATATTATATTAAAACAAGTCAAACGTATATACAAATTTTCGTTACACAGTTGAATCCAGAGATTTAAAATAATTATATTTTTGTAAAAAAGTCCACAAAGTCGGGTTCAGTTACTTTAGAATTTAAGTGACAAAACGAATTCTTCTTCTCTACTCTGTTATTAGAATACAATCCGCGATTATTACACTTTAAAAGTCGCCGCTATCCGTTATTTATGGCTAAACTCACGATCACCTAGTCTATATCTATCTCAATCTCTTTTTTAGTAATATTTTGACACGTATATATATACACTTTCGACAGCAGTCTAGAACTTTCTACATACTACTAAATATTATATGATACAACAATACTCAATCAAAGCAGTGATAAAAATTTAGAAGGTTCGAGTTACATGACGCTAATTCACAACAAATGATTCATAAACAGTTACGTAAGTAAACTTGCCCTAACAATTAAATAACTTACTTTAACGTTAGCACTATATAAACTAAATAATACACTCATATTAAACTTGGAATGAACAGTCCTATATATCTAACAATAAGCCCCTCTTAAAAAAATATTTACAATATTGTTGCGTCATCGAGGTCACGTGACTGGTGTGGCGCCACCTATTTTCTAGAACTATCCTGTACCTTGGCGAATGCTCTAGCATTTACTAGATATAGGGTAGGCTGGTATATAAAAGAAGGTGACAACGTGACGGGACAATAATGTGTGTGTAGATAGTGAGTAATTGAACTGCAGTCACAGGGTATTGTTGAAGTTAACGTTCGTTCGTTATAGTGTTTGTTTTAGCGCGAATATTGAAATTAAGTGTATCGTAATGTTATATTCGGAAAGAATAAACCAGTTTTATTAAGTAAGGACTTGTGTCGCTAAAGTCTCGTCGGAAAGAAGTTACGGAAAACCAATTAACAAACGGAGACGTAACAATATTTTTGTATTATTATATAGAAAGACTTTTCTCAGTTCATGCACAAAGTCTACTCATACATTCTGCATGAACATTTGCAATCCCCTTGAAGCTCTCAATGTGGAACCAATAGTTCTGGAGATACAATGCTCACCATATGATCCTTGCACTGTGAATTTTAAATTGCTGGATATATGAAAAAGGTCTAATGGTCCATCTGGATGATGAACTCCTTCCTGTAGAGGTAGTTCTGGAACTTCCAAATGGAAAATATGATGACTGGACACTCTTTACTCAACAGCTTTTTACTAACATTACTGGAAATAGTCCATCTTTATGTTTTTATAGAACTGCTCTGATTCCAACGTCTGAAACATAAGCCTGAATGGTGAACAGCTGCTGTGGATATTCTTACTTCACCTTGTTTGGTTAGCCTTCTTAGTCAGGTTCATCAACTTTGGTGTAGTTTGGGATGAACTTCCTGTAGTATCCCATTAATCTTCCGAAGGATCTGACTTACTGGTTAATCATTTGAGCTGGTGCATCTTGTATGCAGGGTAGCTTCTCTTATTTCATGCCAATCTGTTGGTCGCCCACCTGTGTCGAACAAAGTCCAGCACAGAATAGCCAATGTAGCACTTAAGTGGTCTGATGATCATATCTGCTGTTCTCACTTGCTCAAACAAGTATCTATGTTTCTTCAAGTGGTCTTCCCATCTGGCTGTGAGTCAGAATGTTGTCCATATAATGTTCGATGTTGGTGGTTTTGTGCAACATCTTCCTCATCATGCAGTTGAATGTTACTGTTGAATTGACTAACTCAAATGTCATCCTCTTGAACTGGTAGCATCCATCTGGTGTCACAAATGCTGTCTTCTCTTTAGATCCTGTTTCTATCTAGATTGACAAATAACCTTTACTGAGGTCGATCTTTGAAAAGAATCTGGCCTCATCTAGTTTGCCATGATAACCTCTTGGTTGCCCATAGGTTCAGAGTCAAACTTTGTCATGGAAGTCTATTCAGAAGCAGTTTGAGCTATCCCGCTTTTTCAAGATTATCACTGGTGAACAATAGGCTGAATTTGAAGGCTCGATGATTCCAGCTTTTAACGTTGCCTCAACTTCCTGCTTTATCATGCCTCTCATCATATAGGGCATCTGATAGGGCTTCATACTGACCAGATCCCTGGTTGTAGTCTCGATCTTGTTTTGCAGAAGGCCTGTCTTGCTTGGTCTATCTGTGAAGACATCTGCTTATTGGCACAGTAGATCTAGTAGCTCTTTCCTCTGCTTGCCAGTCAGTTCACTGATGTTGACATCTTTGTATTTCTCATCTCCACCCAGTAGTCTTAGGTCTAGCAGGTTTCATCTTATATGAAAAAGTCACTGTCTTCTGGTTCTGTGACTATGACAGCTACACCTGCCATGCCCATCTGTGGCTCAATAGCAGTGCCAATTAGGTCTTCTTTTCTCTCAAAGTACCTCTTCAATAGATTGGCATGGTAGATTTTGGTCTTTCCACCCACTTTCACCTTATCGTCCATTCTGTTGACCACTTCCTGCACCTCACAAGGTTATTTCCACTGCAGAGTGAGTCTGTTGTTGTAAGTTGGTAGCAGTACCAAGACCTTCTGTCCGACTTTGAAACGTCGATCCTTGGCCTTCTTGTCATAGAAGTGTTTCTGACTGCTTTGAGCTGTGCATACATGCTCTCTCGAGTGAGTGGACAAATCTTCTCCAGTCGATTTCTGAGGTCAACCTATTCCTCACTTCTGACTCTTCTTCTCTTGTCCACAACTCTGTCAATATTTGCATTGGACCTCATACTGTTTTTCCGTACATCAACTCAAAGGGTGAAAATCCTGTACTTGCTTGTGGGACTTATCAGTAAGCAAATACTACTGCCTGCAGGAACCTGTCCTGGTCACACGGTCTCTTTTGGCACATCTTCTCCAACATATTTTTTAACATCAAACTAAATACTGTTTAAGACTCCACAAACTTTCTCACAAAATCCATTACATCTGGGGTTGTATGGGGTGGTAAAGAGTTGCCTAGTGCTAATGACTCTGCATACCTCTTGCATCAGTTTTGAGGTAAATTGGGTCCCTCTCTCACTCAAGACTTCTTTTGAGAAGCCTACTATGCAGACCACTTTTAGGAGAGCTTCTGCTACTCTCTCTTCAGTGATACTATGGCTTCTGGGTAATGTATCACATGACCAACTACTGTCAGTACATACTAATTGCCCTTGTCAGATAGAGGTGCTAGCAGTCTGATCAAATACACAGCTACTCCACTGAATGGCTCTTCTATGAGAGGCATCTCACCTAGTGGCACTTTGGCTACCTTCTCTCTAGATATTGTCCTTTGGCAGATGTCACATGACCTGCAGAATCTTGTCACATCTGCAATGATCCCTGGATGGAAGTTGCTGGTGGTTCTGTCTGCTGTCTTTTTTGCTCCTAGATGTCCTCCACAATCGACTCATGAGCCAACTTCATCACTTGAGTCCAGCATTCTGTTGGTACTATGATCTGGTTAACTTACCCAGTAGAACTGTCTTGATAGATCTGGTACAGAACTCCCTTTTGATCCTTTGTTCTGTGAGTCCTATAACTGGCAAGTCCAAGAATAACCATTTAAAGTCGAAACCAGGGGTGGCCGACCACAAGCAGGATGCCACCAAAGAAGGGAAAAGAGATACTATGCTTGTTATACAATGTGGCACATTGCGAGTGAGTGCAAGTCTGTCACTGACAAGCAACAGCAAGAATCTCATCAGAAAGCAGCTGGAGCTACCCACAAAGATGATGCTAGCAAGAAAAGAGTGACTGTCACCATGGGTGATGTTGCCAGAAGAAACAGAATGGAGACAACTCGTCAGAATCACAACAATAAGGAAGTGCTATCACCATGATTAAACAGTGCATGATTGATGGCCAGCTCAAGTTAGTAAATGGATAAACAGTGCCAGTAGTGATCAGAGCATGTGACAAACATCAAGAGGTGCCAACAAACCACGATATACCAGTTGGTGATCAGCATTATACTAGGCAGTAGAAATTTGGAAGAAGCAGACAGAAAGGAGACTGATGAAACATCTGTAGTCACCACAAGAGCTGAAGATAAGAAAAGCAAGAAAAATACCAAGCTCCTTCAAGTCTCGAAAAGTGACATCCAGAATGTAGGCCTACAGGAACTGCAGGAAGCACAGAAGAAACACCCTTCACTGCAGAAACTTTGGGACAGTGCCAGAGAGAAAGTGGAGCACAAGACCAAAGAGAAGAGGAAGGTTTTGCCAGAAATTCAGAAAAGTCAAGCCTGACATGACCAAGTGTGAAAATAGTTTTAAAGGAGTGGCAGATCTACTAATACATGAACAGTTCATGATCACATGCTCAACTGATATGTCACTGTTCTTAAAGGAGAGAGCACAAAAAGACGTGGACAAGATGACCAAGCTGGCAGAACACTATATTGAAACCCATGGAGGGAGTCAGTAAGTTCATAGCATTTCAGCAAGGCTACTTTTAACTTGACATAGTCCATAGTATTTTATGACGTCATGCTTGCATGGACTTGTAGGCCTTTTCCTGTGAGAAGTGGGTTGAGAGAGACTGCCCAGTCACCTATGTCCCAGTTCTGACTTTGGGATCCTTGGGTCAACTGGCTTGGGTCCTTTGTTTTTCTGTTGGGCTAGCTTTATTATCTCGATTTGTGCTATTGTTTTCTCTCTCTTTCTAGTCTCTCCTCTCTCAATTTGTATTCTTATCCTATCCTCCTCTCTCTCTTCTGTTGATGCTCTTCTCTCTCTAGTTCTTGTTTAACAAACTCTCATAGATCACTATCTTTGAGTCCAAGTCACTCACCTTTCTCTGTCCACTTATCAAAGTCAGTCGACATGGTTAAATAGCGTGGTTGTGAGTATATATGCCTGCTTCCACTGTCATTCACGTCTACTTTACTGCTTTTTAACATTGTCAGGTTTTATAGGGCTGCAATTCTTTACAGTAGGTATCTGTGACTTGTTTGCGATAAATTTCAACAATAAACAAACAACACACATTTCAACTGTCTTAGAATATGATGAAAATTATGATACAACAATACTTGAATAAAGCAATAAGAGCTATTTAGAAAGTTCAAGTAAAATGACATCAATTCAAAACAATTGAACTACACAACAAATGATTTTGTTAAACAAGACTGATGTCTGTAGGTTTACTTTCTTCTTAGAATTCTTCTCAAGAAGTCAATAAGCCATTTTAACGTTGTTAGAACAACGGGTAAAAGTTGTAGATAGTGATGAGTTGGCTGACGTGTTTCGAATGCGTTCTGCATATATTATCAAGGCTGAATGTTGTGTGAATTGTGATTACTGTTGGTGGATATTTATAGGTATGGGTAAGCAGGTGGTGGTATCTAGCTCGCGAAAGGCGTTAATTGGTGGAGTGTTGTATTGTGGCTTGGGGGTTTCTCGCCAAGAAGTAGCAGTGTGCATGCTGTTCCTGTCGATTGTTTGTTGATTA
>NW_013669307.1:9462-16329 GCF_000517525.1 Limulus polyphemus
ATCGGTCTTGTTTAACAGAATCTGCCTACAAGAAAATCTGTCACCAAAGTACACCAACAAATGATTTGTAAACAGTTGGATACGAAAACTTGTCATAACTATCGCTTCTAAAAATAATGTACTTTATTGTTTGCACTATATAAACTAAATAATACTCTCATATTAAACTTAAAATGCACAGTCATGTATATCTAACACTGTGTTGGAAGGGGGCTGCATCCATGCCATGAGGGGGATAGACACCCTTGTTTTAACTTGGGGTTTTACTTTTAAAGCAACTTTAGTAGTTTTATTTTCAGTTTGCATTTAAACCTAACTTAGAGGTTTACTTTTATTCTTAGTTTAACTTACATGTTATGGGGGGGGGACACTTAATTAATACAAGCTCATTAAATAAATACCTCATTTGCTATTACCAGTTCCACACACACACACTCATAGATCACTTGCCTTAGTGTATTATTGTACTGTTTACTGTAGTATAATATATTGTTTTACTTTGTAACTTTTAAGTGTTATTAAGCATTTGTGACTTACATTTGGATTTTTTACCTCACAGTCTTCACAGCTGCAATATATAAAGGGAAACATACCCTAAAGCCCAATATCCAAGAGTATCTGTTGTTAGCAGGCCTAATTCTCTACTCTGTGGTTAATCAATTAGAAATAACTTCATCTCTGTCTGGACTGAAAATTAGTATGGATCCATGAAGATGAGGCATCCTGTCACATGCCCAAGTTAATATACCAGTTCCGTTCTGAAGATGAAAGTACAAATGAGAATTCAAGTTACATCATTTGCAGGCATCGGACATGGACTTCTTTGCTTTTGAGTTGCTCATATGGGCCTTTGGAAATTGCCACTCATGTACAGCTGATAGACTGAGGAAAGCATGTAAAGAGGACAAAGACAACATTGGCCTTAGTGTATTGAGCAAAAGCCTCTTGCAGTAGATGTTGCACAGCAGAGCAATACTCCAGACAAGGCCATTATATGGAAAATCAATGGAACTGGAAGAAGATGCTGTACTTCTACCATAGGTCATGAATACTCATTTGTGGACAGTAATTACTTGGTTTTTTCAACCAAGCATGTATGGAAGGTATGCAAAGGATTGTGGCTAAGATATAACATTACTCACCCTAGAAGAAGTTCCAGTTTCTTTTGTAAAAAATGTACCAGTAATACTATTTGTCCTCCATCCGTACAGTTCTTTGGTAACTAATCTATATATAGTAGTCTGATGTATTACAGTTCAGTGCTATTTAGTAATTCAATCATCTGTTAAATGCTTTCTTTCCATCTGTGTGAACATATTATGGAACAAAGCAATATGGAGATCCAGATATATGAATGTTTTTATTTCCACATACAATAATGTACAATGTAAATTCTTCTGACAAATAGTACAATAACACTTGCTCAAATTTTAAACATACAAAAACATGGGACATTAAAATATATAATCTAAAAATCTATCAAATCAAAGTTACACAAAAACAAATTATAGTCATTATAACTTCTTGAAAAACTCCTCAATAAATTATTTGTACACAGTTCATAATACAAATAAATCCAATATTTGTGGATTATTACTTCAATATATTTCAATGGTGCTAATAATAATATAACAGAAAGAGAATGCAGGATGTGACCTGCAACTTCCCCTAAAACGAACTTTTCAGGTGTCACATGAGTCATGAAAATAATGAATAGTTCACTATATAAAAATCTCAAAACTTTAACGATGAATTTTCTAAAAAAATACTGCCATTTATTCACTTCAAATATAATCATAAACGTTGGTAAAATAGTGTGATGAAGTGATTCAGCAGTTTGTGTAGATAATATACATAACAGATAACATTCCTATGTTTAATGTTGGTAAAAAAGGCCAAACTGTGATTAAAATACTGAATAGACCAGACCTTTTTGTACTTTATAAGTGATGGTTTGCTTCATCGTTCAATTGTAAGATTTGATCTTTCATTTTGGTCCATAAAAAATATAATACCTCCAACAACAAACATACAATTTCACACACAATATATACTTTTTCTTTACATAATATATTACCAAAGAACAATTTTGGTCATTTCACATTAATACTGAAGCACAGTGATGATAAACATTGACAGTTCATTTAACAAAAAGAAGGTAAAAACTGACAAAACTAGACCTACTTTTCTATTCATAAAACACATTAATACAAAATGAATGAAACCTTACACAGTTATGATAATTACAACGATCCTTAATATCAGAAGGCAGAAAGAGCCTTGGTATATCTTACAGTCTACTGTTCAAAGTTATCAACTTTGGTCCGTGAACATGTTGTTAAACTTTACATATGTTTGCACTATCTCATTCATTCTTACTTAACTGTATATGACCAACCATAAATACCCAGTAGAACAACATAGTTGCCTTCTGAGTCCTACATGGCTTATAACAGCTGCATAAAAACAAATCTTAGGAACTGAAAAAAATTAATCACAAAATAAGGTAAGAAATTTTACCTATATGGATCAATTCCCAGTGTTTTAGAAATTTATTAGTTAAACCTTCTTCTATGATATTCTTTCTTCAGCTGTTGTTTTCTTAGTGCAGAGACACACAATTAGTTTTTTTCACTCTTTCCACTACAAGGAATTGAACCCCAGGTTCTTGAGATGCAAGTCCATAAATTTATCACTGACCCAGGGAACACCTCTTACTTCAGAGCAACATGTTTTGTTCACACACACAGGGAATGATTAAATAACTCAACAAAGTATATAAATGTAAAATTTGTAGTTATTTATATATTCAAAGTAAATTCTTATTGATGTTAGACATAATACATATAAATGTATTTTGATAAACATGACGGACTAGAACAGAAATTAAAAGCAAAGTCCTGGAAGAATATCAACTTTTTGTAGTTCAAGAATGAGTTTGCAGTTGATAAATATGACTTCACTCCAAAACATAACCATTAATGTATTAATTTAGACAAATAAACATTCAATGAACAATAACGTAAGTTGGATTATCAATACTATAAAGTCTCAAGTTTTTCAAAACAGCTGTCATCACAACTTTTTAATGAATTTAACAAAGATGCTTTACTATATTCAAATTTCATTTAAATCCAATCAATGCACTTAATAAGTTAAACTTAAATGCACAGAATTCAGAAAGACAAATAAATGATACAAGATATTTTGTAGATATAACAAGACAGAATTAATCTGATAAAGTGTGATAAACACTTGTAAAAATACAATTGATGTCAATAGCCCATATATCTCTAATATTTTTCTCTCTCTGAAAATACATCATCAATAATTTATCATGTATAGAGTTTATGCAATTTCTGAGGACACTGCTTAAATAATCATGACAAATAACAAAAAATTTGGTTGCAATGCTAGAAAAAAAACTCAACAAAATACAAATATTTTCCACACATTTCTACATTCTACCAAAAATGATAAGTTTTAAAAATGAAAGCCCTTTTTGGACCAGAAATAAAATGCATAATAGATAAACTCTTTCAGGACATTCAGTACTACCAGATTCAATTATTTTCAAAGGTCAAGCAACAGAATGCTAATACTTAATTTCTAATAGAACTCATGCAGCTTTGTTTCTTAAAGAATATATTTATATCGAGAAGAGAACATATTGGGATATTTTCAAGTTTAGGAAGATAAGCCATTTTTCTTTCTTTATTACTAAATATATGCAAAAACAAAAGTTATATCATGTACTAAATTTATTGTTATATGTTTAAAAACCCAACCCTTTTTTTTCTTTAGGCAACTTGTTTACTGCTGATACAAGCTGCTCGTTATCACTGATGTAACCTCTTTTTGTTTTGGATGCTCCATACACGAGTTTGATGACATCATTTACATGTTGAACCATTTTGATGTTCATGTTGGCACAATTCTAGATGTTCATGGATAGTTGGGTCAATGTGTTTGTGTAGGATTGATGATTTCAGGAACACAGTCTTCCTTCTTATTCTGTTCATCTAGATCCAACCATGAGCTGTAAAGGAAGAGTGAAGCCAACGGACAGTTACAGTTGCTAAACAGCTGGATGTATGTGTAACCACAATGAAATATTAAATATGCAAGACTGGATTATTCATTTCAATTTTTTACACAGTCAGTGAAGAACAACATAAACAGTGACAAAATACTAAGCTTGAGGTTACTACAGTGAGTTAACCAAATAATTACCAATAAAATTTTAAAATGGACTTTTAGCTCTAAAAAATACTCCCATGAAAACATATAGTAGGGAGAAACAGATAAGATACAAAACAAAAATGATTTTCAGTAAAACTAGTCTAAATGTAAATTTCAACAGCCTCTTCTTTGTTTACTGATGAAATTCTAGTATGTTCAACTGTAAAAAGTCAAGTCCTTCTGATCAGTTTTAACTGCTTTATATTAGTTGTATGATGTAAGCACATGACATGTTGGGTTCATGTGTTAGTCCTCAAGGTGACTTTTAGTTTAGTTTTAACTCCAATTATAAAGTTATTCTGTGAATTGCTGAAATTGCATGAAAATTATGGTTAGACTGAATAGGAACAACACAGGATGGCACAAGACACACAACATGGTAACAAATAGGGCTGAGATCAAGAAAAAGTAGGGAACATAAAATAAAAAAGCATACAAAAGTTGGGAAAACACTTAACTGTTGATCATGCAAAAAAGAACAATACAACAAAATAAAAAAAGAATCACTAACTAAATCAAGTAGGACATAGGAAGGGGAAACCTACACCAGAAATGTTCTTCATTCATATAATTAGCACAGCTTTCAAGGCAGGTTTGTGATACCTTTACTGCTCAGTTGGTAGCCATGCATGCTGAACCAGATTGCTGTATGTCATCTGCAATCATGGTGTCATCTGTTTCAGGTTCTCATTATATGGGATTGACACATTTGAGTGTAGTACTTCCAGAGGTTTAGGTTTCCCCTTCCTGTGTCTGCACAGGAGACCAGTTTCTTCAGAATAGTCCAAATAATCAACAATGGGCTCAAGGGAGAAGATGCACTATAAACACTGTCAGGTCTCACTAATGATTTGAGAGAAAACACCTATCTGTCTGTTTCTTCAGGTGTGTTAGTTAGTACAATATTTGCAGGGCTGAATTTGACTTTATTTGTTCTTGTAAAATTACACAGATGCAAGATAGAGGTTCTGCTAAACTACTTGATCTTGTGGTGTATCAGTTACTATTATGTAAACCACCACTCTAGCTAGTAATTACAGGATTTGTCCTCACAAACAGTAATTGCCTAGCACTAATGGAAAATATCAATGATGCATCACTGTTTTTATCATCGCTAAACATGTGAGACTTGAAGTGGTAGGTCTCGGCTCAAGTATCTGCATTTTAGGGTTAAATGTCCTACAGGTGTTATCTGCTAGTATAGTCTGTGTCCCAGTTGAGCTGCACTTCTATGGAGAAACCATAAAATGTTAACCAAAATATGCATAAAAACCATGGACTGCATGAGTGTATATAAATGATGCTGGAACTATTCTGTTTAATGCACAAGTAGTTTTTTTCATGGTGAACTCCAGAGGAGCCATGGCAGTTATTACTGGAGGTTCCTTTCACTTTAACAACTTATTCAAAGTTATGATTTTGTACCTTGATGCTATAAAAACAGCTATGGTTAGAGACACAATATAACACTCAAGTGATGTCCCTCTACAAACTTGTTGATCAAGATATTTTCTGGTTGGATGCTGCCATGCTGGAGTATGCTTTGCCTTATAAACATCACAGCTCATCTGCATCCATGGCTAAGTTTTGTTAAAAAGCCTAGAATTCTGCCCAATAGATAATTCAATTTTCTACCGGGTCAAATCATTGATGCAACTGTGCAACAATAGCTTCCAAGCTTCAGAGTTGATCAAGCTCCAGATACTCTGTAGCATCAGACTATCAATGTAACACAGAAGATGCTTCATCATTTATTCCTAGGTCCAGGAATTCCATGTGGCTACTTGAAAAAACATCTTAAAGAAGCAAGCTAAGTCTTCATTTACTGAGCCCTTAATATTTTTTTATAGGTCATTGAGTCATGGAAGAGTATTAGAATATTGGAAGTTGGTTAATGTTAGTCCAACATTTAAAGGAGGTGGTAAACATTATCCTGGCAATTATAAGCCAGTTAGTCTTAAATCAGTAGCTGGAAAGTTTTTGGAGAGTGTGATTAAAGATGCATTGCAGAGTCACTTAAAATAGTTTGATATAGTGTCAAAGAGCCAGCATGGATTCACTAAGGGAAAGTCTTGTTTAACAAATCTTCTGACATTCTTTAAGGGTGTTACTGCAAGAATTGATGAAGGAAATACTGTGGATTTGGTTTACCTTGATTTTCAGAAATTATTTGATAAGGTGCATCACAAAAGACTTGTTACAAAAATTAAGTCTGTGGGTGTGGGGAAATGTTATTAAACTGGATAGAAAATTGGCTCCAGAGTAGAAAGCAGAGAGTAGTAATAAATGGAGTTAGATCTGACTGGATTACAGTTACAAGCAGTGTGCCTCAGGGCTCTGTGCTGTGTCCTCTGCTGTTTGTGATTTATATTAATGATACTGACTCTGGAGTGACTAACAAAATTTTGAAGTTTACAGATGACAAAGATTTTTGGGGTGGCTAACTGTATCAATACGTGACAGATGATGTTTAACTATCCAAAATGTAAGATGATGCATGTAGGTTTTCACAATTCAAATTATTGTTACAACTTAAATAAGAATACATTAAATACTGTGGTTGAAGAAAAAAGATCTTGGTGTTGTGATAAAAAAAATCACTTAAATTGTCTAAACAAGTGTATT
>NW_013669307.1:16792-55563 GCF_000517525.1 Limulus polyphemus
ATATAAGACAATGGATATTATTGTTTCACTGTATAGATCAATTTTAAGGCCTCACTTAGAGTACTGTCTACAGTTTTGGGCCCCCTTGCTTGAGATGGACTTTGATTTGTTGGAGAAGGTTCAGAGAAGAGCCACTAGGATGATACCTGGAATGGTGGGATTGTCCTATGAAGAGAGACTAAAATCTCTAAATTTGTTTTCTATGGAGAGGAGAAGGGTCAGAGTGGATTTGATTGAAGTGTTTAAGATTATTAAGGATATTGATCATATAGATCCATCAAACTTTTTTGTGTTTAGCATTGAAAACAACAGGACAAGGGGTCATAAATTCAAATTTTGGCAGTGTAGGAGTCCTCTGCAGTTTAGACAGTATTACTTTTGAAACAGAGTATTTGGCTTTTGGAATGAGCTGCCTTCAAGGGTGGTGGAGGCAGAAAATTTAACTGAGTTCAAGAAAAGATTGGATGAATACATGAGTAGTAAATGGTGGTTATAGTTCGGAGCTGAAAGGGACATACTTGATGGGCTAATAAGCTCCCTTTTGTCCCTTTAAAATTTTATGAATTATAAATCTTGTTACTTTCTTCCACTTGTAGCACAAGCAACCTACCACCATATATTTGATTCTAGTGAAATTACTGCAAAGCTAGTGTCAGCATAGGTATTGGCTCTTCTCTAGTAGGTGAAATTTTAATATTTCACCAAATTCAGAATTCTCTCTCATTCTTACTCAAGGAATACATTGTGATATCACTGCCAAAGACCAATTGAATAGAAAATTCAGGTTAGCACAAAGAGTCAACACCACCCTTCTCCAAAGAAGAGAGCTCCTGGGTTATCCACAGTACATCGTGTGTGGACTGTAAGAGTGAATCATGTACTTGCCATACCTCTAGACTATAGAGATGGATTAGCAAACTTGATCTTCCCACCATAGCTCAACTTTAGCCACTTCCAAAGTCATTATCCAATGAGGAAGCATCAATTGTACTGAATGATGATCTCTATAGTTCACTATAAAGACTGCTCCAATTTATCTCATTGAACCCACAGTTATCTATGTCTTCTTGGTGACTTTCCACCTGTGCATGAAATGGATCAATTTGATAAAAGTTACCTAAGGGACTAGGCAATGACTCAGCTACATTGGGGTGGGGGGTAAAAAGAGTATAAAGCTCTAGAACCCTTGCTGTAGTGCAAGGGAGCATTCATCATTCAAAAGAGAACTTCTCTGGGTTAACTGAGGTTCCTCTGTTCTGCATTTCAGATCAAGCTGGCTGTTCTCCTCTCTACTAAATTTCTTTTCCAGAATGTAAAGGTATGTCTTGCAAGATTTCTCACAAGAAGCACAAGATAGAAAAGATAATTTAGAGAACTTGAATATACAAACAAAGTACCACTTCAACAATAATTAGATGTTGATCATAGGAACTAAAATTTGTTTGATCATGGTTATCTATGATAGTTCAAGGATAAACCTGGACTATAGTCACTCAACCTCCATGCAAACAACAGGTTCATGGATCTAATATGCAGAATGACAGTTGTGGCAATTTGTTGAAGGAAAAAAAAAAGCCTTATTCTAAAATAAAAATAGAAGAGTAGCTGGTTACAAGTTACTGTAATGAGTATTATTGAGTTTAGAAAAAAAGATATAAAACAAACTATATTTAAATAGAAAGACAAATTAAGACAACTTGATTTATAAGTAAAATGAAGTTGAAATAAAATGTGCATGATCAGCAGGTATGAAAGAGAATGACAAAAACAATGAACAAAACGTCTTCCTCAAATGGCCAAACATATTTAGTATGAAAGTGCTAAAAGATTCACAATACACATTTACTCTGTAGCTAAACAATAAAAAAAGGGCACCATAATGCAAAAATATATCTGTTCCATTTGACAGTTGCAAGTATTCCCCATACACAAGGTAAGGTAGGAAACAATGCAATTATCCCAAGCAACAGCAGTTAAGTTTCTTGACCATTCAAGCTACAAAAAAATAACATCTCAGGCTGAATTTAACACATAAACTTAACCAGATTTAGAATGTTACAAATAAGAACATTGAAAAATTTAAAGATTTAGAAATTATATATACTATAAGAAAATAAGGTATGTAGTACTTGCATATTAGAATGACACAGATGCATGCCAGAGGAAATAGTATTGTGTGCCACTCTCGTTAGACTTTCAATAAGTTTGTAACTCCCCTGTATCAGATGCTATATCTTTAATACTGACAACGATATGATTATAACTGATATTTATACTGTGATCAGTTGTACAGTTATTCAGAATAATGTCTCCAATTTCATGAAATAGCAGGAAATTATAAAAGAGAAAAATTGGATAGCTGCTATGATTAGGAGAAATGATTATGAAATTTTGGTTATCCTTGTTAACTTTATCAAACAAACTCTAAAGGAATGTATTCTTTCTAAAACTGTGGATTACAAAAGCCCATTCCTATACTTTAAAAATGAAAGATACTAGAAAATCATTAAATCTATAATAAAAGTAAAATATGGATTTAATTAAAAGAACAAAAACTACTGTTAAAGTTAACAAAGACAATAAAACTATTTTAAAGCAAAATATCAAATTTCACTTGAACATTTTATATGTTTATGTGAATGGCAAAACAAGAATAGCATTAAATCTTCAAAAAATTTTTAAGGGAATCTTATTACAAATTAAAGAACACAGGCTAAATAAGTATTTTTATTTGTGTTTTCACTAATGAATGAGAAGGGGTTACCAATTATGTTCAATTTATTTAAAGGTAAGGAGAGGCTTTTTTTTATTTTCAATGTTATTGAAGAGAAAAATATTCTGCAAAAGCCTGTTAGCTCTCATGAGAGTAAAACTCCTGGTACTGAAGCTTAATAATGCTATAATGGGAACTGCAACTGTTACCTTTAAAAAAAAGTTACTGTTATTAGGAAAATTATAGACCTATTACTTGACTTTTGATAATAGTAAGGTGTTGTAAAAACTGACACTTAAGAAACAATAATTAGCGTGGATATAGAAAGGGTTTTCTTACAAAATCAAATTAATTAAGTTTTTTTTGATAAAGTTCCTAAGTTTTTGGAAAAGGAAACCTTGGTATATGATGTGTACCTTGATTTTCATAACACTAAAAATAATGTTTAATAAAAATAGTAAATTAATAAGTTAGGTTCTCAAAGTGTTGGCGTAAAAGTTTTAAAAATGAAAGAAAACTAGTTAAGTAATAGAAAGCAAATATTTTTCTGAATAAGATTAGTAGGGCTTTTCAGGAGTTTATTTTAAAGCTTTAGTTGTTATTTATGTCAATAATTTAAATAGATACTTGGGAAGTAATATTTCAAAGTATTCTAATGATATTAAAATGCTGGGAAAAGCATTTTCTGTCAAAAATGCCTCTTTAACCTGAAAAGATCTGGAGAGTGTTAGAGACTAAGCCAGAAAGTGGAAAATAAAGTTTCAATAAAGTGTAAAGTTGTGTATTCAAGGTATGAAGAGAAATTACTTCTTGTGAGACAGAAGCAGCATTGTTGTATAAAAATACAAAGAATATAATTGTATTTAGTGACTCAAGCTCAAAGCTTTCTACTAAATATTTAGTTAATAAGAGATCTGGAATTAATTAATGACATTTTGAAATGATGAGCTAAAAGGTTTACTTGCAAATACTTTGGTAAATCCTCCTTTGAAGCTCTGTGTACAATTTTGGTCGCTTTATTACAGAAAAGATATTTCATTTTTTTGTCTATAGTATATATAAGATTTATATAACTCTGTCTTCAGTAACTGACTCTTAAACTACTTTTACCCACTACTCTCTGTCATATAATAGGTTTTTGTTACCAACTACAACAGTTACTCTGGACTCAATAGGATATTTCTGTATCTAATGTTTTTTAAATTTAACTTTTCCTATAATTCAGTGTTTTAGAAAATATTGCATTACTGTCTGTCTTTTACCTCTTATTACATAGCATTATAGTAACTAGCTATTACAGACATTCAGGTTTATTTATAAATACTGTCACAAATTATGAAATTTTAATAAATTTGGAAAAAATTTTAAATATCACCTAATTATTCAAAATAGCTAAAAGTTACAATGACATGTAAACTTATTAACTTGTATTACTAAAATTAAAGAATACTTAAAGCATAAGTAATATATGTTTCACATGAATGATTCTTTCAATTTTGAATACTACAAGCCTAAATGTTAAAATTAAATTCATTTTACTTTCTACAATTACAATTTATTACACAGATAAATTTATTGCTGTATGTGAATAATACACAATTTCTTTATACAAAATGATATCATGTATACTCATTTATTTATTTGACTTAATGAGCTTCATTTCTAATAATGTATATTCTTTTTAATTATTTATACAAATATATTGAATAATTTTTTGCTTTGGTATTTGAAATATTAGGGAAAACATTAATCAATAGATATGTGTATATAACTTAAAATAATAAAAATTGTTGGAAGTGAATCTCATTAAGTCAAGTAATGTCTGGACATCAAAGACTATTATTGCCATATATGATGATTAGAAACACATAGCTGGATTTAACTACTTTCCATTTTTATTTTCCTTAACACTACTCAGCTAATTATAAGAGTTGACCATCAGGACAATTTTGATATTAAAAAAAGCTAGTCACAGATACAATATTATCATGTTGTGCCATCTATCTATCTTTAAGTGAAAGATAACTAGTCTCAAAAATCAGACTACCCGGTGTGAATGTGAATCAAAAGTAAGAATTTGTATTGATCTTTATTTTTCTTATACAATTCAAATTAAAAAGCAACAGAGTATCTCAGCTCCAACAGAATTAGACAGGATTTCTAGATAGAATTGTACCTCCCTTACAGAGATCATCCATGTAGCAATATCTGCTATGCTTTAAATAAATATCTGCTGATGAAACTTCACTAATGATAGGGTGGATAGATTAAAAAAACAACTTTAACTGAATAGTAACAAAGTCTTTAAAATATAAGTATTAAAATTAATGAAACTAAACAAAGATGCAAATGAAAAACAGTGTAAATGAACACAGCAAGTATAATATATTGCTACAAATGCTAAGCTTGGAAATTAAAGCAAAATACATGTTACAATATCACTTTGAGAATGATAAGACATGTGATGAAACAATGGTGTGTGCCATAGCCATACTATTCTTTGGTAGAGTGAACAGTTAAAGTAACTTTAACAAACATTTAAAGAAGTATAGTTTAGAGAAATAAAACTTGTGTAAAAAATACAGATGTGCATTTCTTAAATACGTTATTTGTGGAGAAGAGACCAATTTTGTTATTCTATAATAGATATATGTAGTGTGGGTATGTGTGTATGTATTCAATGCTAAAATTACCAACAGCTGTAAAATAAACCACTGGAAAATCGTGGTATTACTGATGGAAAATGTTTCTTTCTGGAGTATTAGGAAAATTTGAATTAATATAGAAAGCTGTTATTTGGAAATACTGTCGATTTTCATACTTAAATTTGACAAGCATTTAATTCTCAGAGTGTCTCACCTTAAATTACCAGAAGAAAGATGGCTGATTGGAGGGTTAAAGGATTCCTGACTAGATGACTGATGATAATATTCGGAACCATGAAGCTCTCGAATGTAGTCTTCTAAGCTATCACGACTAAATTTTATCCCACCTAGAGACAAAATCCTGATAAGCAGTTTGTCTTTTTTTTCTTTAAGATGCTCTTACAGTAAAAAATATATCAATACCACATAGGATATCACAGAAGTCTCACATTAAGATTAGGGACTTTAAAAGATAACTCTGAACATTAAGCAGCAAGCCAAAATATTAATCAAAAACTCAAGTTAGAATATGAATACTAATTAATATCAATTTCATTTGTGAATATTATAGCCAAAATTTGGACATTGATACATGCTTTTATATCTCTCTCTAGAATTAGCCTAAATTATTACAAACTTTTTGATAATTGTATCTTCTCTCTGTAGTAATTGTTGTTTTTCATGGGAAAATGTATTTTTAAATTCTATTACTTTGCATAGTTTTAGATGCCAATAGATTTCAAACAGTGTAGTTTTCCACTATTTGCCAATATTTTGTTTAATATTTAAAACAGTTCATGAGGTCAGATATTGAAAATCTTAAATATCATCACACATCTATATCATAAACAGGAACTCGGAGTTCTATTAGCATTGAATCCAATATTGTAATGTTCCTTAACAAAGTGTAAATTCCAAAATGTTAACTTGTGATAAGTTCTGCTGTGTACTCTTCTCCTTAAATATATCATTAAAAAATAAATAAATAACCAAGTAAAACTTTTACCAACCAGGATCTACGGGTCCAAGTCTGGTGGCTACAGTGAATAAGACATCAGCTGTCCAAAAGCAAGGTATTCTGGGATATGCACGACCCACATCAGCAGGAAGATGAAAACCTAGTTTGTGCAATAGTTGAGTGAATAAGTCAGAGTGAAGAGCAGCCTCCTGAGCTTCACTGTAGGCCACTATCATAATGCTCTGTTTCAACACTAGAATTAAAGGAGAAAATATTAGTCTAAAGCTTTAATCAGCTCCAACACAGAAATAACTACACATTCACAGAATAATAATTTATTATGAACAGTTCTGTATATGCTGCATTTTTATACAGTATTTCTCAGTACTGTTGAGTAAGTATTTGCTTCCCGGTGATTCAACTGTAAGTCTGTGGGCTTATAACTCTAAAAATTTGGTTTCATTAGCTGTGACAGGCAGAGCATAAATAGTCCATTGTGTAGTTTTATGCTGAATAACAAACAAACAAAAAATATAAATTCCTAGCTTTATAGCAAATTGGGGAAAATTCATTTTTTTATTTTTTATTATTAAATCTCTTCAATAAATCTGTTATCAGAATGATACATTATTTATATGACACATGTATATTGGTAAAAGAATAAGAAAATATCTTAAAATAAAATTTACATTTTTACTTTTGTTTGAAGAAATCTGCTTGAATTTAAAAAGTTTTGATATTTATTCTAAGGCAGTTACTTTATTCCACACTCCAAGGGAAAGAAATGATCTTTTAGTTTGCATCTTTAACTAATTTTCAATAAAAATATCATACATAAATTATTTCTGCAGCAATAAACTATAAATACAAAATTATATGTACATACAACAATACTACTAACATAATTTGTTTTGAAAAAGATTATTCAGAAATGTTTCTCATCTCTCTGCGCGACAAAGAGCTATTACCTCACAAGCACTGCCATGCCAATTCTTGCACAATTCTTGTAAAAAAACTTCCACCTCTACATGCGTCAAACTATGAGGTGATCATCATTAAACTATAGCCCCATAAAATAAGAGGGTGACACATCCTCCATGCACAGTTATCCCCACGAGAACTAGCACTTGAACATAGGCTCATTCTTTTATTGATGCTTCTTGTCTTCAGACATGTCTTTTTTTCCATATGATTTACTGGCATTCTTGTGCTTATTGTTTTAACCTTCTGTTATTATTTGTTCAAGGTCATCATTAGGCCTATGCACCATTACCATACCTGGCTCACTTTTTTTCTAACAAATAAAAAAATTTACAATCAAATAAAGAAAACATCTAACTTCTATGTATTTGACAAACACAGACCATCACAATATCAGTTTTGGGAATTAACTGGATTATGCATTCACGTTTCCACATTTCTGGCATCTCCCATGGTTTTTGCAGGAGTCATATAATACTGTAATGGCAACTGGACTCCTTTAGCTAAGCCTGCTCAATCTTGTGTTTCAACACTTGTTTCCATGCCTGCTTTTGCTTATTATTCCCTCATCCTGACATGTATCAAGTAATCCCACTTTCTTCTTAAACTTCTTGGATTCCATCAGTTTGTATCTTTTCTTTTTCCTCTAGTAATTTTTTATTCCATTTTGTCCCAATTACCCTTGTTTCTGGGGTGTTCTTTGTCAGGTTGCCTTAATTTCTGACTTTTGCCTCCTCCTTCTCCTCTCCAAGAACCCTGCCTTTTACTTTTTTTATACACTGGCATCTTAAGATGGTGTGGCTCTTCTCTTGAGTCCTTCGTTCCCCTTGGATGTGCCCAGGCATGTCCTCTTCAGTGATTTCTGGCCTGCCAAGGCAGGTATCTTCAGAAATACACTGTCTTCTTTTCACCTCTGACAGGTGTGGTGGCTCACTTGGATATCCCGCTTCCCCACCTTACCCAGATTTGCATGTGTTTGGATCCCTCCAGTGCTCAAAAATCAATCTGTGGGCTCCTTTCATTTACATATGTGGGTTTTCATATTGTGGTAAATGTAGCACAGGTGGCAATTTGTTTTGGCTTTGTGCTGGACAACAGCCAATCCTATGATCACACCTTTCCACTGCATCTGTTTTGGTGAAGTGCAGTTCTGGATGCCTGATCTATTTCCAGCATCTAGTTTCCAGGAGTGACATTTCTCTGTGTCTTCATTCTCAAACTGATGGCTACTCCACAAGCTTGCCATCATCTTCAGTTTTGTCCGTTTGGTCTTCTTATCATGATCCATTCAGTCTCTACATCTCTGGCTGAGGATACTCTGTGTTTTGTGTGGTTCAACCTCCTTTTGTATGCTTCAAATGTATTTTTTACCCTTCTCCCTTGCAGGAGCTGCCACTCACTTTTGTTTTGGCCTTCACTACTTACCACTGCACTACTTACCACAGGGATAGGTTCATCTTCTTCCTTGACTGCCCCATTCATCCTCTCTTCCCAATACGGTCTTTCTGACCCAGACTTTGTTTTGTACAGTCTATTCATTATTACCTCACTCATGACACTTGTTAATGCCTTTTCTTGCTGTGACATTCCTCTTCCTCTAGCAACTTTTTCCACTTTACCCGGGTGGGTTATACACCTCATCTGCTTAGTTTCTTCTTGTATGGGTGATGACCCTTTTCTTCTTTTTCATCTCTCCTAACACCATGTTTTTCCATAGCATGGTTTGTCTTGCTTCCAGTCATTGACATCCCCTGTATGAGATCTTGTAGGCAGGGGTGCGGATAACTCCTGACACATTAGTATCTCATTACTTGTAACACAGGGAGGTTTCATCTACCCTGGCTTTTGTCTCCCTACATTCACCATTCCCCACTTTTCACAATGGCTCTGATGGTGAGTTGTTTATTTTTTTTGTTCAGGTCTCACAACCAATTTATTCAAAATATATTACAAAGACAATGAAATCATCTGAGTGGCCAATGTTGCATCACAGGGAATAGTTACCCCAAACCTGCATTGAGTGGGGGAGTACAGAAAGTGTTAAGCCCATACAAACCTTGATTAGTGCCTGCTGTTGAGATGTGGTTTCCTATAAGATTGCTTAGGCAGTGTATATATATATATATTTTATCTTTTAGGCCATTCTGTTTTTGTTAAAAAAAGTGACAGCAGCAGGTGTGTGTGCCTGCCCTCAAATTTGGCTAATGCCCATTGTATTTAATCAAAGTAATCCATTGCATTGTCTCTTAGTGTGGTACCTAATTCCAGATAATTGTGCCTGATGTCACAGTCAAAGCATTCCTCTGGTGTTCTACCCCATGCAAATTCTTTGTACCCCATTTCTTCTGGTAGAGTATGAGAGAATCTTCTACCCCACTTTTAGTGCATTTCTCTTGCCTCATTAAGAATGAGCATATGTTCATATGTTAGTGCTCATTGGAATTACTGTGCATAGAGGTTGTGTCAACCTTCTACTGGTGAAGAGCTATAGCCTAATGATGATTATATGTTAGGTTGGTGTAATACACATTGATATTTGTAGAGATGGGAGCTTTGTTCAAAGCTTGTGGAATATGCAGGAGTTTACATGGCAGTGCATATGAAGTAACAGCTTTTTGTGGTGCAGAGAGATATCTATCTGAAATATATTTTCAGGTAAAGTAAATGACCTTTCACAGTCAATTCTCATATGAAATCAAATTTACATAATTACATATTATAAGAGGCACTGGAAATTTTTATGGATTGCTCCTGGATTGGATCCTTGTAGTAACGATATTTCACATTCTTTAGAACCTTTTGAGATAATAAAATCTGAAATGTCATCCATTACAAGATTCAAGGCAGTGCTCCACTAGCTCTTCTAGCTATATGTTATTTACATTACTTTAAGTATAATAATCAGTTTAAGAAAACATTTAGAATATATCTAGATTTATATGATGAGTTCATTTTTAAGAACAGGATTTCCAGTTTAAGCAACTTTTTGGCACAAAAAAATACTTAAAATTTCCCTTGAAGTAAAAACAAGAATTGTAAGTTTCTTGTTTTGGTGTATAACTGAGTACAATTTCAAACTACCTATAATAATGTAGTGAAAAAGTTTTTATTTCACTCATACATGTAATATATGACAAAATATTTATAAAGTGCAGTTGAACTTTCTTAAAGTTAGATGAGACTTACATCTATATTTTATAATCATGTATTATAGTTATGCTGTAATCACTATTAAAACATTTGTTAGTTTCAAAATATTTATAAGGTTACACTATGAAGAAAAAAAACATACTTACATGTTGAGTATAATGGGACTGGATGCTCAATATCACATGTGTTGTTTCTCCATAAAGCTACAGGAAGTTACAAAGACATTTTTTTTTAAAATTATGTAATAACTTTTACCTAAAGAACTACTAGAATTCTTCAATAAAAATTACAATTAATAATAGTTAGTTTTAATTATAAGTAACAAGCAAACCACAGAAAGCTTCTAAGACCACTCTGCCTTAAGTCGTTGGGTATCCTTGCTGTTATTGGTGTTTTTGGCCTATTTAACATACACTTAGGTCTCTCTCTCTCTCTCTCTCAACTAGCTGTGTGTGTAGATTTTTTTTTGCTACTTGCTGGAAAATTTTGCTCTGCCAAAAAGAAACCCCAGTAAGAAAATAATTAAAGATATTTCAAATTAAGTCTTTTTGCAACAACTGGATCTTAATGAGTTCCTTAACTTACTAGTATCCAGGTTTTTATGTAGAGAACTGATTAATGCATTTTTTAAAGAACAGTGAGGTGCACCTACCTTCTGTACTGGAAGCTGATGATGTATCATTATCAATGATTGTAAGAACATCAGTTTTTTAACAGCCATGAAGTACCAATGACCAAAACTATGGTATGTACAGGTTTTCTACTTTTAGTCAGTGGGATAAATTAGAAAAATGGATGGTGATTCTAGGTTATGAAAAAAACAGAATAGGTAGTTGTTTTCATTGAAAATAAAAATGTAAGAGAGAAAAAGAAACCAATTCTTTAGTAATAAAGTTATTGATATTTGGCTAAAAAGTAAAAAACATTATTCTTGCTTCTCTTGGGCCCATATTGTATATAAATGTACTTTACAGGGGATAATATAGATTAATCTTCCCCCTTTCTCCCATTGTCCTTTGTGTGTTTGAAGTGCAAGTTGGCAGATGATTTAACTCACCCGAGAAGTAATACATATATTAAAAATCACTTCTAGAAATGATTTTTTTTATGTATTACAATATTAAAATATCCATTCAACATGAAATAAAATAGAAATTGGAACATTTTCTATTTATAAATGGGAGATATCAGGACTAACATATAAAAAGAAGATATCAAATTTGAGCACATATATATATTATATTCTAACAACTAAAAATAAATCTTTCAATTATTTTTTAACCTTTTTTTGAATGTGTTTCAATAAAAATCATTTCCATAAGGTCATCTTGTTTTCTTCCTGGATGGTAGAAGTTCACAACTTACCTAATTTAACATAACATGATTCTAGTAGAAGATTCTGCAACCATAAAACGTGTTGTTTCAACCCTGCTTGACAGAGCTTGGCTACATGTTGTTTAATTTCATCAGTACCAGAACCATCATCAGAGTTGAATTTTTCCTTGACCCACACATCAATATTTTTTGTTGGGTTATCATGCTGATCTCCAAACTGAATCATCCAAGTACAAATACTTTACATATATATTCTAAACACTGCAACAGCTCATATTAATACACTCTGTGGTGTAACATATCTCTAGTTATTCTAATACTCAAACTGTCAGAGTGTGACAGCTTGCAATACCCAATGTTGAAATCAAAAGAACAGTAATTTAAACCTTGAAAATCTGCAATGAATAAATCAAAATCATCATCACAGATAAATGATGGAACTGACTTTAATAGCAACATAATTGTCTAACAATTACAAACAATAATAAGAGATTCCTAAGAATGCTATTCTTGTATAAAAGAAGATAAATATTAAGAAGTACACAATAATATTACTATATATATATATATATTTATATATGTATAAGGGGAGGAAATTTCATATGGTACACAAATGTATTAAAAGATTGTGAAATATATATGTTTTCATATATTTTTTGTGTTTAAGTGTGTTTTAAGAACAATATAAAAGAAAGACTTATTTCTTGTGAGGGTGGTGCCAGTTTTTCTAGTGAGGTGAGGCTACATTTCTCCAACAAGCTAAGGCCATTTTTTCCACTTTCTTTTCTTTTCTAAGTGTTTTACATTTGTTTAAAAGACTCTGAAACAAGTTTGGCTGCTTTGTATTATTTCTGTTAATTTTTTCTGCACACATAAATCATCTCGTTTAAATTTCTTTTCCTGTCTTGACCCACTTATATATGTCTCCATTTCTGTCTTCAATTTTTTAGTGTATCCCTTTCTTGTACCTCCTTAATTATTCCATTGAATACTTTTTAAAATATTTTTTGCCTGAAAGCTTGATGTGTCTTTTATAATTATAAAGAAATCATAATGAATAATTGAATACTGGAAAATATTTCTGATGGTTTTTAAAGGTTTATCATATTTAGAGAATATGAAAGTTTAAAGCTTACGTGAATAATTCATTTCAGGTATTAGGCTGTATGTATTGTGTTCACTTGTTGTTGACAGAATAACCTTAACTTCTCCAAGCAAAATATCAGTACTCTTAAAGTTCATATTAACAAAAAAACTCATGGGAGATTCAACTAATTTCAAGACTAAAACACCCAAAAAGGCTACAAGTGTTTACAATGTTCAAAACAAAACATGCAACACTAACAAAGTTTATACTGTAACACAGATGTGACATTTTTATTAAATATAATCTAACAGCTTCCACTTATCACTTCTGCATTTGAGATATGACACTTTTCTTAGAAAATGACTGTTTAAATTTGCACGTGACCATTTTAGGACAAACCATACACAAAAATGTAATAATAAATCACTGAATACATTAAATTTAAAAGATTAATAGGATTTTTTTTTTTCACTATGATTGCTGTCATCTTGTGTTATGTCTTACCCTTGTCCTTTATGAAACATATCCAATGTTTCTAAAAAAAATCTGAAAAATAAAACCAAGACTTACTTTTTTTTCTTTTTCTTTCAAGACTTCATAGACACTGTGGCTCACAATACGTTTACTGTACAAGTGCCACAAGACCTTTAGAATAAAAAATGCTTAACATGTGTCTGCTAAGGTATCTTGTATATCAACAATTTACACTTTGCTGAAGTTTGACAATGACTTGTCAATGTTCATCTCACAAAGAATTCCACACAAACAACACATTATAATTTTACATGTTCAAATGTTCTATGTTTTGGTCTTTAAATTTAAATAAAAAATCAAGGTGACTATTCAAATGAAACTTTTCATATATAAAAAAAACTATACCAAATGTTTAATATATCTTACAAATAATGTTCATCAACATAGTTATAATTCTAACATAAACTTCTGTATTAATATTTTTGTTGCCATCAGCACTAAAATATTGGTTAATACGAATCATGGTTTTATGCTGTTTATTACCATTCTGGAGGCAGTTGTGGTTATCTAGACAAAAATTTGCATTTGAAAAACAACTAAGTTTGATTTTCTCAAAGTCCTAAGATTGTCTATTGAAATAAAGAACCCACATTTCAAACACAAACAACACTATTTCCAAAGACTGATTACTTGCAGTAAGGTTATGATGTATATACATCAACTGTTGTCATAATTAGTAGACTATATGATAATATAAATTTTAATCATTAATTAGTTACTATTTATATATATTATTATTATTACTGTTACTAGATATTAATTTCCAATTAGTTTATGTTTTAGTTGATAATCAACTGCTTTAAAGGAAGTCCTGAGAATAACTCTTTGTGATGGTAGGCACTGGGATTAAATGCTGGGTCTTCATATTAAGATTAGTTTGCACTAAACTGGAGTTTCCCACTCTTAAAGCTTAAATCAACAGTCAAAATTGAGAAAAATATTAACGACATCTCAAGAATTATCAAAAAGAACTTAGAACAGAAACATACAAACAATTAAGAGTACACCACAACATCACTCCTCTTATCAAAGAACTTCCTAAAACTCATAATATAGTATTCTGAGAATGGCCAGCAAAGCAGAGGAGTCAGGCCCACTAATACCAGGAAGTTCATGGATCTCGGTGTATATTTCCCAACAAACTGTGATGGTTGATTCACAAAGAGTAAGACTGTCACAGATTTACACAAAGTATAAATACTTAATAACAAAAAAGAAAGTTAACTCTAATGTTGCAAGAGAACTTGAAAAATTCTTAAAGAAAAAAACAACATAAAAATACATAAACCTGTTAAAGACATTAAAAGTTCTCACATAGAAGTTAAAGTTACAGAAACACTGCAAAAACCCTGCTTAAATCAAAATGAAACATTATTTGCATTCTTTGGTAAAATCTTGTAACTATTCTGTGTCAAAAACGAATCTAAAAATCTGCTGAAAGTCTCTAAGTATCTTTGAAAAAAATTCTCTCAGGCCTAGACACTGTTTTAAATATGGAAATAAATCCTCGAGTCGTTAACACAAGAAATAGTGGTTGGACACAGTTAGATCAATTGGCGAACAGGCAATGAAGATCAAGGCGAGTCCACTCACTGTTATTGTCTTATTCACTGACAAGAATAACTCAGATCACTAATTAAAAAGTATGCTGTTATTCCTGCAGAAAAATAAAAAAAGCTAAGAGTAGTGGGATGCCACCACTATGGCAATGTGTGTATAGGAGCCAACTACAATGAACTTGGATATCTACAATCTCAGATTCAGGAATGGGTAACTTGTGAACCTTGGAGAATCTAGGCATTGATATAAATGAGAAAGATCGATGACTGGACACCAATCTCATGTCTTCTTAGGCCCAACAACCGATGGGAATAAAACCCCGGAAGAACTAGCGTGATGCTCTCACTACCCCCAGACAAACCAAACTTTGATAGCCCTAGAACTAAGTTTCAAAACCTGAGGATCTGCGGGAGACAGAAACCTTACAGGTTGGATGGATAATGGTGTGAAGATGTGAACTGAAGGACTAATCCTGACTCAAGCACCTGCAGTTCTCATGGATTCGTGTTTAAGGTTACCACACATCCAGAAATTCTTGGAGACAAGCCCCCTCAGAGCCCAATGGCATACAATAATCACCGATGCTGCTGGCGGCAATCTGACCAAGCAGTGGAACCCTTGGATTTGGACAGAATCTATTATGGGTACCAATGTTAGGGGTCGGGACCCTTGAATAGCAGTGGAACTATGACCCTCTATAGTAGCCGATGATATTCAAGATGCCAACGACAACAGGGATGAATGTAGAAGCCGTCAATCAAACCAACTCGCATGGTAACAATGTTACAGCTTGTTATCAATGATGTTGGTGTTCCTGAGAGTCTCTCAACAAAGTTTAGTGTAAGGAAAACAAAAAGTCGGATTTTAGAGTTGTAAGACCGTAGACTTACCCTGTCCCACCAGGGGACATTGATCTATTCAGGTGAACTACAAACTCTGCCTTAGATCCCCTAATTTCGAGGAGCAGATGTATTATTTGAGAGTCAGAATATGCTTCCACCATGTTGGATAAGGCATAACTGTTCCTTCAAGTAACTAAGAAAGAAACCTCTCTGCATGAACCACAATGTCCATGGATAGAGAGAAAACAAAAATATTGGCTCCCAGACCTTTCAGCCATCAAGTAAGGTGCAGGCTCAAAACTGAAGAAAACAAATTACTGGCAGCTTATCCCAAAGTAGCCTCCTTTTTGTTTTTCATTTAAAGACTGTGTTTATTACCATTGATTGGAACAACACTTAGTCAGGTAAATTTGTTTTATTAGAGCAAAGCAGCATTGGGCTATCTGCTGTGTCCATTATTGGGAAACGAACCCCAGATTCTAGCATTGTAAGTCTGTAAACTTACCACTGTTCCACAAAGGGGACAGAGAAGCCAACAGACTAAAAGAAGGCACAGGAAAAAGCAAATCTAAATTTTCTACAAAATGTTAAGGATCACCCTCAATTGCAGCCTAAGAGCCTCCTGGAGGAACACCACCAAACTGAATATATGTCTCCATCTCAATACGAATAAGATCACTGACAGTCCCAACTGAGAGTGACTCCTCCCAACCCACCCTGATTGTTGTGCGATGCTAGATATCAGAGGTGAGATAGGAAAGACCTGATTTGGTCATACTGCAAATAGTCTTGCCAATTGCAATTTTTTTTTTTTCTTTACATAAATCAACTAGGTAACATGGAGAAACTCAGAGTATCTCCGAATGATCATAGCACTGGGAAGTAAAGTAACAGTTGTAGTGTGAGAGAATGTAAGTACCTAACTGATAACATACTCAGTCAACCTAGAGTACAATTCAGTGAAACCTAGAAACCTTTCCTGAAACCATTAAAATAGTTAGTTGCTTTAAGCTCTAAAGGGAAAGACCATCAACACTTTCTAACAAGAAGAACCAAGACTGAATCATGGCCCTACTATAAACAGCTGTTCTTCCCTGAAAGTAGCAGCAGATTAACAGCCACATGTAGGATATAAACTGGTTAGGAATTAGTTTCTAGTAATAGTAATAATGAAGTTAGTAACTAATCAATAATAAGACTTAAATGATTGTACAGTCTACTAACCATTAGTATGACTCCAAAGGCTGACCTTTTATTATTCTATCAAATATTTTAATAATTGTTCTTCTTCAAGTATTGTTTACAAAATTCAGTAGGGACAGACCTAGAGATAAAATATCTTATAGATTATTAAAATGAATATGCTTTGAAATAAAGGGAACAGTCTCACTAATGTATGTTTACTATTTTTTTAACAGTGGGAATAACTGTAATTCTAAAACAAAATTGCTGACCTGTTCTCTGTTGCATGGAAAATTCTTATCCTTGTCAGCAAAATGTTCCACAATACTTCCTATAGGGTCTGGGTCATTTTCAAATTGTAAGTAATACCAGTACAAAGAGTTACCACCATTGCTTTGGCTGCAGTCAGAAGATTTGCTGCTTTCATCACTTTCATCTCCACTACTACTGAAAAAAAAAGTCACTAAAAGATCACATGATGGAAATCTAAAAACATTAAATAAACACACCCACTGAAGCCAAAATACAAATATCTTCAGACAGTTAAGGTATTCTTAAAAACTGATAAATGTTAAATTGAAAACAAAAATTCTTATTTAAAAAATAATTATCACAACTTTGTCTTTCTTTTCTCGTGTACAATACACATTAAAAGTGAATGCTTTTAAATCATACCACTTTCTGTAGAAATAACCAAGAAAACTGATTTCTCACACACACACACACATATATATATATATATATATATATATATACACATGCATCAGTATATAGCTCAATCTAAGTATGCATTTGGACAACTCTTCACTGTTGCTCTTGTATTGGGATTAAATTTTTCATTCCAAAGTGGTATAAATATTTCTTAAAATTAATTATACTTCTAATAGTTTAAACATTTTAAAATACAGTATAATAAGACAAGTTTTAATAAAGTGAATATTCTACTTAAAACCCAATTACCTTTGATCTCTAGTATCCAAACCATGACCAAAAAGAGAATGTACACGTGTTTGTGGAGTATGCTGAGCAGTTCGAACAAACTTGTTCATGACATAGGTCATCAAGTCATTTTGGTACTAAATGTGAATAAAATATACTTTCTAATCAAAAACTCAAATGTTACTGAGAACTAAAACAGCATATTTCAAAAACATTAAAAAATCTGGATCTTTTGCATTTGTAGAGACTTTAAAATAACTGTGTACAGAACATTGGCTGTATTACTAGTATCAACATATTAAGAAAGTTTCAACTTCATACAAGTTTATAATATTCAACCAAAATATGCAAAATGCAGATGCTGGCATAGCATCAGGCCTTTGGAGCTAGAATCACAACATACTGCTGATAATTAAACTTGTTATAATACATGTACTTCTAAGTCTAAAGATGTTCTTGCTTGACAATCTTGTTTAACATTTCATGACTACTCTGAACACTTCTTCAATAAAGACTTTAAGTGTAGCAGTTTAGCATGATAATATTAAAAGAAGGTTCATGCCTACAATATTTACAACAAAGTATTCTAGAAGGATTATGCAAGTAACCTATATTGGAATAAAGTATTAAAATAATTGGTAATTTTATTATTGTAATGGTTTGTTCAGTCCACTACATGTAGTGTCCTAACTTTTGCTCATAAAAATACAAAAGTATAACATGGTTCTCTCTGTAATTTCTATTAAATTTTACTGTGAGTATATATAGATATATAATAATTATTTTTTCTCACACAATAATGCTTATAATAAATAACCTTATTTAAGATATTTGTCCTCAGAATATAATATCTACTAGTCTCATTATTGGTTAAAGTACAATATGATATTATAAATAAATTTCAACTTAAGGAAATAGATAGGTAATTTTTATGAAGCAGAATTCCACAAAACTGATTTAATCCACTTGCTAGTTCCTTGTTTAACAAAAAATATACATACACAAAAGTATTGTGTTTACCAATGCAAATAAAAGTTTAGGACAGTGATTAGAGGAAATACTTTTGATTTTGAAAACATAGTAAAGACAATGTTACAAAAAATATATATACATACTACACTAACACAAAAGCCACAAGGAAACATTGCTCAAGAACAGAATATTGTAATTCAGGTACCATATCTAATAAACTATAAATGAATTCATCAGAATTAACATATCCATAGAATGCACACTGTGCTTTTACTTTAAGTCTACTATACAGTGCTACAGTAATTATATTTTTTCAGTTATGTTTCTACTTGAGTAAGCATTACATGTACACTACAAGTTGGGTATATAATACTCATACTGGCAAGAAATATACTCATTATTTTGTTTATTTAATGCCAAATATAAGTATCCTAACCTCAGAAATGTTCCAATCTTCTTCTATAATTTGTGAGAAGGACTTCAGAATTACAGGATGGAAAAGTGATTCAGGAGAGTTCAAGTCACCAGCAACGTGATGCATCATTGTAAAGACGCAATCATTAACATATTCACTAAAATAAAAATAAATTCACAATTTTTATTATTTTATCATACATGTCCATACAAACATAGATAACCTCAATACTGAGCATGCTAACTATTGTAGGAATCAAAATATTTTTAGTACTTATGTTACAATTTATTTTAATTTTAACTAGTTTCTATTACTGACAGCAATGCTGGATTATCTCACAACCACTGAGATGAGAAATCAGATTAGTCATACTTTAAACTGGTCAGAGGTGGACTAAATGTAAAGAACTTCATTGTTTTCTTTTGGAAAAAATGAATAAATTCTGTTTTCAGTTAGATAGATAGAGAAGGACAGAGAAAAGGGTTGTAGATATAAAGTAAACATTCACATGACATGTAATAATTATCTGAGTCTGAACAAATATAAAAGCTGAAAATAATAACTTGCTTCTCATTCACTTTAATATGATGAAGTTCATCAGATTTTAATGTAATTTTATAAATACAGCATGCAAGAGGAAGATACTTCCAAGAAAACTTTTTTTTATCAAAACTCTACCCATTTGTACTTAGGCTTTGTTCACATAGGCTGCTTGATATTTCTAATAATGACCCCTTTTCATACAAAATAAATTTTGCTCTTTCTATTATTTATATACAAACAATAAAAAAAATGCAATAATTAAATATGATGCAGGGATGGCAATTCCAAAAAGTACAGAAAAAAGGTAGGGAAGAATACACAAAACCATACAAAAATCACTACATAAGTAGCCAAATCTTTCCAAGAATAGCTTTCATCTACAACTAAATTTTGAATTCCTGTCAGTTGCATAAATTTAGGTTTAAATAAAAGCATTTAAACTGAATAGTGCTATAAATAAGCTTGTAAGACTGATTCAGTACCTACTGGCTACTTATGTAGGGATTTTTGCATAGTTTTGTGTATTCATCCCTAGCTTGTTTCTGTACTTTTTGGCATTGCCATTCCTACATCATATTTAATTTTTGCAACATTTTTTTTTACCACTTGTTTCCTCTCTTTTTTTAAGCAATTTCATTGAAGTAGGTTGATAAGTGAATATTTGTATATTTTTATAGTTCAATGGTAATATATATTGTTAATATCATATCAATTTTGTCAGTTTCTCTAAGTTTGGATTACATTACTAAAAGTTTCACTGAAATTGTTTTGGCAAATGTCTCAAACAGTCGTTATATAAGAACAATTTGCACTGCCATCTAGCGACAAGAAATGAAACTGTTATTTATGAAACCTGGAAATAATATATGCTTATGAACTCAACTCACTGCTAAGTAGTAATTTTCCATTTTATTATCCCCCCCCAGAAAAAACGTGTGATAGAAGAACAGAATAACATTATTGTTATACAAGCTGTGAAATACTTGATAATGGCAAATAGGTGCTCAAATAAGGCTATAACTCAACTTTAGCAGTTATTTGTAAGTGTCATAGAGTAGTAGTAGATTGAATGCAGCAGACATTTTTTTCTTGGCTCTTCCCTACATACTAAGCACTACTGTGCTTAATGATAGGATATATCTATTTTGTAAAACTAAACTGTAAATTAACTGAATAAGTAAAACATAAATTGTTTTAAATGCTCACCTATTTGTTCTGAAATCTTCTAACACTCTTCCATACTGTTCCATTACTTTAACAGTAGAAAATCTAAAAGATTACAAAACATATATTTCATCCATAGTGCTAGTCAACACAACAAAATGTCCATGACGTTATTACATTTATCATTTTTCTTTAGTTACAGATGTTAAACCAAAATAATTCAAAAGTTAAACTATTCATATATTTCTTGGATCATAAAATATTATGCAAACAAAAGCAGACACAAGCAATTGTCCAAATAACAACACTTTGATAAATGTTACAAAATGTATCACATAAACAGATGCACATAGGCTACTCGGAAAACACAAACACTTTTCCTAAAACTATTTTAGCAAAATGGGTTTACCAAAAGCAAGGTCTAGATAGGAGTCTTTGTTGCCTTAGTGTTCAGAGATTGCAGGGATTATAAAATCAACATGCTTCATATATTAAGTTAAACAATATTGTAAGAAATAACACATGGTCAGTTTATTTCATATAAATAAATTATTTTCAAGGTTACTGTTAATCACAATGCTCAAAACAGTAATCATGTTTCCTCTCTTTTACTTGGATCATTAAACATCTCCATTATTAAATTAAGAAGTTTGTATGGAAACAAGTTTCAACACTTCAGGCCAACTTTTCTTTGTGAGTAAAACACATACAATTTACTTTATAATTGTCATTCCAAGTCCCTTGAGGGCATATGACGTCAGTAAGGTGTTCAGTTTATAGTGACCTTCTGAAATGTTGAAGTTTGGCAACTTTTGAACTAACAAAGAAAAGTTGGACTGAAGAGAACACGTGAAAGTGTCGAAACTTGTTTCCATAGAAACTTCTTGTTCCAACAATGGTGGATGTAAACTTTATTTTATTTTATATCTTATTCTACACAGTATTGTGTATTTACTTGCTTTCTCCAGTATTATTATATGTATCATAAAAAACCATAAATAAAGAAAACATAAGAGAAACATGTTGTTTTGCTAAAGTCTATATTGTTATATAACAAGTACCTTATGTACAATAGTTGAAATCATAACGTTTATTAGATGATAGGACTAAAGTTGATGTATTAATTTAATTTACCAACTTTGTTTCAAAATGAAAAGTTGACTTTGGGTGCAAATTTTACTTACTGTTGTAAATGACCGAGAAGATCAAAATCTGCTTGAATTTCTTCATCACTAACAGCTCGTTCTAGCAGTACAAGAAGAGTGTGGTTGGTTGTGACCACATCAACTAAATATTGCTTGGTGTGAATAAAAGGACTGTAGTTTCGAATCAAAAGGAGCAAAAGCTGACGTAGGTCATTCATCTTTACAAGTTGGCCTTAGAAAATAAAATTTGTTTTATTATGCTTTAAGTCATCAGTTATAATAAAGCTGCTCTGCTTTTTATTTGCAATATTTGTACAGAGAAATTTAGAGTAGTTTTTTCGAGATTCCTTTTTGGCATTACAAAACTTATTATACATCATCTGTAAATCAACAAAAGCTACACTTCACATACTTTTAAGGCTAAAATACTTGATTAAGCACTACGAATTAATTATAGAAACAAAGACAATTTTCTCTGGGCACTAGGAAAATACTAAGTAGTTTTTACAGTCAAAGAGTAATATTCTGATGTTTATTTTTGAGATGAAAGTAATGTTTTTATTTCTTCATCTTCATACAAATGTAGAAAAGTACTTATATTAACTTCTTAAATTTCTATAATTCATTCCAATCTGGTACTTTCTTTTGAAGTTGAAAAAGTATAAAAGTAAAAAAAAAATTAAACTCACCTTTTAATTTTTGAAAAACTATCTTCTCTCGTCGAGGAATAGGCTTACGACAGTAACTGTCAATTGTTGCTATCAATTCCCGTAAGGCAGTAACAAGCAGGTGCATGCTGAAGAATGCAAATTAACATCTTTTGTTAAACAAATGGCATTTCAGTAGTTTTATTAAAGCTTTTAATTGTTGAATTGTCACAATACTTTAAAATTGATTTTAACAATAAAACTTTACATAAAACTTTAAAATCACACTTTTATATTCTTCATACAGTGTCAAAGAAATAATATTACATTTAAATTCAGGAAACTTACCGTCTTAACAGAGGCCTGAGCTCAACTTTTTGTGATCTATAGAGAAGCTGCAATTCTTCACACATTGATACACCTTCAAAAGCCAAATAACCAATGACATCCACAGACAAGACAGAGCTGAAATTATTATAAAAATTATAAAGATCTGATTTAAAATGATGGAAAACTTAAAATATCTAAGTTTTACTAAATCAAACTGCACTGAAATTTAAGTTTTTTTGTCATACATTTCAGAAAAAAAAAATTATATGCATACATAATTACATCTTTGATCACAGATTATGGTAACAAGTCAGGGGAGTTTCTCGGATGATGTAAAATGATCTTGTATCACAAATTTCCACATAACTAGACTATTGCTGTATCACTTAAACTGACTACTAGGTTCCTCCATTCTTAAGTTTATGCATCATAACTATACATCATCCTACTAACAAGGCTGACACATAAGCCATTCAGTTAATGTATCAGCTTAATATAACTTTGAACAACAAAGTTATGGAACCAGAGTAATCTTTTCCAAGTAAAATTTGATAAAAGCCATGACTTCCTATTACTAAAAATATTTCTCAAGATGATTGTAATCTGCCTTATAATTTCAGTGATACAATATTAATAAAGTCATAATAGTTTTATAAGCTGATTTCACGAGTATTTTGTTAAAATTAAAAAAATGAAAATTCACTTTATCATGGGACAAAATTGATTCAGTGTGAAAGCTGTTATTGAAATAGACAACCTGCCTGGTGATTAGATGATATTTCAGTCCAATCCACATAAGATGAAGATACACAAATGTGGACTGAAATGTTGTATAATCACCAGTTTACCAGGCAGATTTTTCATTTCAACAACAATTTTCAACTGCTTGCTACTTGCTAAGATTTTCAAAGAACATTAATTCAGTACTATATGACAGTTTCATTTTAAAAAACTCCACAATTTTTGTAATTTATTTTAAATGAGATTGAAAATTACTTTGTTTTGCTCTAGAACATCTTATTTTTGGTATGTTGATATACTATGATTAAAAACTTCATTTTAATTTTGATGAAGCAATGCACAGTGTCCTACTCCAGAAGGATCATAATTTACTGATAACATAATTTTTTTTATACAAAATGCAGCTGCTTCCCATTATTTGAAAGACTGAAACATTAATTTTAATTCTAAATTAAAAATTAACATTTGTTCAATTCATGTTTCATCATTTTTATAGTTATCATGTTTTGACTAATGGTATACTTTTTAAGTCTTTGATTGCTATCATTTTTATGCTGACCTGATGTGATGTAGTCCAAGACTTAGGGTTGTGGCTAGACGAAGAAAGTAGGTAAGAAGCCACAGAAAGTGAGATTTATCTAAGACAGGTCCATTCTGTTTCAACAGTGCTTTCTAAAAATGATAAGAAGAAATACAGCATGATTAGAATATTTAATAAAAGTTAATTTAATATAAAAATTATAAAATATTTTGTCAGTTCTATAGTGTAACATGCCTCACTTTTTCACAAAAAGATATGTATTATTTTACTAGATGATGAAATACAATTTTCATCAAAGGTAAAACTTAAGTGGTAAATCTTTTTATTTTATAAAGGCTAATTTTAAAATTTATAGCAAATCTCTTAATAAACCTTATATGTAAAACTATTTTCACAATTATTATTGTATTCTATGATAAACATGTTTCAGTTTTGAAACAGCAATTTAATTATAGCTTGACATTTGGAAAGATTTAAATATTCAGCTCTTAAGATAAAATAGTATTTCTCTAAACTCAATCTATGAAAAATGTGAGGCATTTTATTGCCATTATCCAATAAATATGCATATTGAACAGTATCAACTTCCTATTAAGCCCTCCTATATAAATTGCATATTTTTACTTCAGCTGCTGTACAAAGATCATAGCTTAAGTATAAGATTTATGATTATTTCAAATATTCAAATACTTTTAATTCGATATTTTTATATTACTCTTTAGTACAAGAATCCCTTTTTGTTTTGTAAGTTTGATATGTCTCTTGTCAATTCTTTTAATTTTTGGTGGTTTTGTATAATACAAATGACTGAGATATTTAATGGTAAAAAACTGTAAGCAGTGACAGATAGAAACATTTATATATCTTTCCTTACATTGAAAATAATGTTTAAGGCATAAATCTTGTGCTACAAACATAATGCATTTCCAATGTTATTTTTTCTATAGTAGTAAAAAAGAAGTTAACCTACATCTTATTCTTAGTTTAGTTCATGAATGAAACAAATGTAGTTTAACATTAATTTCTGCCAAATTTAATTGACAAATACCTAATATGAAAAGTTATAAAAATACCAGTATAACATAAATTATGAAGTTTATGCAGTACAGTTGCTTATCAATTTTAGTTATCTTTATTACATTTTAAAATAAATATAACAGAAGCATTACCATTACACATGTATGCTTTCCTACAAAATAAGTTTTTATAAATACAGAAAACTGGTCTTAGCATTTAATCAAATATGTATGTTTTTATATACAGGTTGTCAAATGTACAGAAATTGTTTGCTCTTAGCTTGTGGTATATTCAGGTAAAAACTGCTGATTTCCCAAAAAGTATCAAATGGATGGATCTACAAATAACTAAAGATTCGTTCTTGAAATAAGGAGAGTGATTCTGAACAGATAATTTAACTGAGTCTTTATATCGTGTGTATAATAATTAAACTGTACAAATTTCGTAAATATTAAAACAATTTTTATTATAAAATAGACAAAAAGGAAATTCCATCTACATACTTGTGCACTGAGGGTAATAAGGTGAACTATGAGTCTTCACCACGCCCAACACTTTACACACGTTATCCAGTTCTCAGTTAATACATCCACAGTGATCTGTGCTAGCATATCAACCAGTAGATAGGCTTTGGCCCATCTTCAGAAACAGTTGATGTGGATTTCTTCTGGTACTCTGAATCATGTTATCCAGATTTTGTGAATGGTTGGTTTAGTGTAGTTTTAGTTTTGTATTAGGATTGTTCAAAGGATTTCACAATCTAGGAAGGGGACAGTGATGTAAGCTATATTTTTAATGCTTTAATTTAGATGTTAGCTAGAGGGCATATGAGTCCTAAAATACTTAGAATTTTATAGATGATGTTAAAAATTTAGTAAACTTGACAATTATCTTAAAGTGAGACATCAGTTATAAATATGAGAATTATTGGAGCATTGATTCATTTCTTTTCAGTTGGTAGAGTGCCTTGTCATTGAATGAAAAAATTGAAGCAGTACTAATTATTGCATATATTCAACTACTTCATTCAATTAGCCATTAAACTGTACAAGTAAGTTTGTTTTTACATAAATTGTAGTACCATTAATGTGGTATTTCCATTTGAGCACCATTTATAAACTTAGCCCTACAAGTACCACAGTTTTCAGTTTACCTCATAATTTAAAAGCAGCAACCCAAATGAAAGAACAATGTTAGAACAACATTTTCTTAAACTGTGTAAGTATATTTGTGATATCTGTGTAGGTATTATTTTTGAAAATATGTTACAATATTCTTAATAAATGTGTTACAACAATGGAACATGATAGATTTTGGCCAGTTACTATCAAACCTATGTAAGTCACTTTGCAGTCACTCAATAGTTACAGTAGAGTTCATATGGTGCAATTCAAGTCACTTGCATCACAAGTTGCCCTCTTGTGGTTCAGTTCCAAGTGATGAATGAAATGTACAGGTTTTTCCTTTCTATTTGTCAAACACATGTACTTAAATTAAATAGTGTTTTTTACTAGTTTACAGCTTAGAAGACCTACTAAACCACAATGTGATTGAGTAGCATTTCTTCATCCCTGAAAACCTAATAATATCAGAAATATATTTTGCTACATCTGTACAGTTTCAACTCTCACATATATGAGAACTTTTAACTGTCTTTCAGTGTAGTTTTATCTTTACCTTGTTTTAAATTGAGTAGAATATCCATCTTAAATCATTCATTTAAACAATATGTAAAAAATGTGTGTACTGCAGGTAGTTAACTAAAGAAACTTAGATATAATTTATCTTTCTGATTATGCTATAATAATGAGTTTTACCATCAGGTCTGTTATCAAAATGTTGAATCCACTATGGAGAAAACTTATGGTGAAGTCCTTCATAAGGTTACTGAAACAGAGAAAAATAACACATAAAGCATCCAGTCAGTCAATGTCTTGAACTGCTTAAAAGTACTGAATAAGTGTGGCATTATAGGAATCACAAAGGCAATACGACTTTTTCAAATGAAATATTGGCATGTAGAATATGGAGAAATGTTGGAACAGTTATTATACACATGTACTTATTACATATCTGAACAGAAAATTACTAAATGTTTAATCACTAAAAATATCTAACTTTAATTTCATTTACAGATAAGATATTTCTAGTATACAATAAATTATTCTTTTTTACCTTTTTATTCATTTTACACATTTCATGAATCACAGTACTGAACAGATATTTTGTTTACTAATTTTTCTAATACACTGTAATGTTGCACAATGATTTGCAATAGATCCAAAAAAATGAGTTACAGATTGTTTCAAATCAGGTTCAAAAATGAAATACAACTTATGATTTCCTTCAAAAAAATAAAATCCCTACACCCAATTTTTTTTATAGAAATGACTAAGTAAAACCCCCCTAAAAAATACAATATTACTTTACACATTCAACAGAAATTATATTTTTGACCAATAAGTATAAAATATTACATGAAGTATTTCAAACCTGATGTCATCATCTGAAGGACTATGAGTTGATATATCGTGCAGGATACGCACATCTTTTCTTTTGTCCCAGACTAAATCCCTCAAAGAACTTTTGCCTTTAGCCGCGGCTGCTGCGAGAGCAGCTTCAAAGCACACGGAAGGAGAGCATTTTACTCCATAACTTGGATTGTTACTTTTTCCTTTTCTTCCAACAGGTGGGTGACTGCGTTGCTTTGATTTGACAACAGATTCATCCTCATTACTGGAATCACTCTCTGCTTCTTTTAGGGAAGAGTGCACACTTCTGTGTTTAGCAGTTGCCTTTGGATGTGCTTCTCGACGATGATCGTTTACCTGAATACTCTGTAGTACTTGTTTCTTGTTTGTGTCATCAGAGGATGAGTGACCATTGGAAAAACCAGATGAACAGCTGTCTGTATTTTCAATTTGTTCTTCCTTTGAAGAATAAGTTGGTAACAACATAGTTGCACATTCCACCAATGACTTTTCTGTGTGATCAACAACATTTTTTGAGTTTTGTTGCTCACTTTTAAAACACTCAACTGACTTATTTGTTTCTTCATCATACAAACTACAAGATTCCCACTTATACAAACTGTTTTTACTGGTGGGTGATGACGTGCAGCTTTCAGTGGAACAAGCATCAGAAGTTTGAATAAAACCAGAGTCACTGTTGTGACTATGAATGGATTTTTTATTATATGATTCACTGCTCAGAGTGGCTGAGGAATGCTTTGAAGTATCACTTTCTGTTTCCTCCCCTGAACTCTCTGATCCTGATGACACCAATGTAAGGAGTTGCTGAATTTTGGAAATGTGCTTTAGGAAAAATAATATAAAAACCATGAGTAAAAGAAATAATGAATAGCATTGATCTTAATTTTAAAATAAAATAACAGGTGGATTAACTTTACTTTGCACACAAATTTTCAAATGAAAGATTATAACAATGAGTGTAGAAAATGAATCTACACTTAGTTGAAGCATAAAAATCTGCACTGGATAACATTTCCTTTCACTGAACTTGCTGGGCCAGAGGGAGCTGAAATTATTGTAAATGGTAAATCTGCAATTTGTTAATAAGCATGAGGTACTTACATTTACATTAACTGCTTGAGGTACTTGATTTTACTTTACAGTTACTGACTAAGCCAATTAGGCCAATTTATTTAGGTGGTTTAAAATAATTAAAAAAGCCAAACTGATAATTCATTTATTTTAATTGAAACAACCCCTCACTTTGTTTTATTTCTAAAACAAGCATATACAAAATTTCATTGTCATGATTTGTAGCCTATATGGTCATCTATGTCTCATTACTAATTTTTTGTTTACCATAAGTACTTTATGGTCAAGATTTATTTCTATCTACAATCTAGTGCAGAGTTCACTCTTGAACAATAATTTATACAAGAGGATATCAACAATAATAAAATTACATTTTATAAAACTGCAGAATGATAATAGTAGCAACATGTTACATTTGAGGTCAACTGGAAAACAAGTGCTTACATTCTATTTCACTAGTAGGTTTAATAGGTTCAATACAACACTTTATAAGTACAAAGTTATACTGGATAACTTGCTGAAGTATCTTTATATTGTTACACAACATCAATGCCACTTACGAAGATCATTATATCAGGAAACCTTGACAACTTGATAGACTCATGCAACAAGAAAGAGGGTGATAGTTAGGGAACACCATTTAGGTATGATACGAGGGGAGAGTTTCCCACCCATGTTTAATGACTTGTTTATTTTGGGAGCATTATACACATATACATATATAATGTGTAGTTTAAGCTATCTGAATGGTTATTAAATAATATAGGAAATAAACAGAATAAATGCTTCCAAAATAGACTGATTTGTACATTTTAACTTTTAAACCGTTGACTGCTGATTCACCATATAGGGTACAGTCTGCATCCAGCAGTTAAATGTGAGTGTGCTGTATACAGTGTACAGCTCACAAAAATTCTGCATGAATTTAAAGCAGCCACAGTCAAAGGGTTAAGAAACCCAAGAGCATCCAGCTGGCTCCTGGAATGCCAATAAAAAATGATACCCTGCTACTGGGATCTGAAATGATGCTCCTTGTGGTAGCTTACATACCTTGTATATTAAAATACAAAATAGAAATTTACCTGATCCTTATATAGAAGAGCAATCAGTTGTACTATGGCTAAAGTCCATTTCTCCTGAAAATGGATATATAAACTCACTTTAAAGATAATACAAAGTGAAGTTACAGTTTTATATTCTGGAACTGTGGATTAAAAACAACAAGAAAGGACAAGAACATCATAGACTTTAACATTCATACTGTTATTAGTGCTTGTATGAATTTCTTAGCCAACTTAGTGAAGGTCAACTTTATGATTTCCTGAATTTCTAAATTTTAGTGTTAGTTGCTAGCTCCAATACACTATTGGCACTTAAAAAGAAAACACCACATATTCCAAATTAAAGAGTAGTACTAGCTAAAAGTACATCATAAAAAATAATTTAAAGGACATGGTACTGTCAACAATTAAATCGTACAAAAATTAAACATATATATACTAAATTATGAGCACATAGTTAGTGCAGCATAGATTTAAATAACAGTAAAATTAAAGTTTTAAAAAATGTGAACAACAATAATATTTTGTATAAATATAAAACTTCAGAGAGTTCAAAACTTATAATCCTATAAGATTATCATGAATAATCAGCATTGTTGTGTGTATAATACAGTAAATATTTTTCAAAAGGTTATTCAATTTATGAGAATAAGGTTAATCCTAAGCACACCCACATACAAAGCTCTTTAGCTGAATCAAAAATAATATACAGGTATATATATATATATATATATGTAGAAATTAATTAAGGGAGTAAGATCTTTTCTCTGTTTCCAAAGAATACTTTCAAAAATGTTCTGAACCACTATTAAACTATTTTCGTTGGATGATATTTTATATCATTTTTACAAATTTCTGAGGTTGTTCATTCTAAGGATATGAATAGTTGATGCTTCTTTAACATAACTAATATTGCAAAACCGAATATGATCTTATAGATAAAATTTCAGTTTTTCAGAAGTTAAGATCAATGATTTCAAAAGAATGGACAATGTGCCCTATTAAGGGCATATGTTGCATTGTATATTTTAATGAGCTATATCTAATTTTTGTATGAACTAAACACTGAAGAAACCTGCAAAAAATGAGCAAGGTCAACAGGTAATGAAGAAAAGGTGTAAAGAAGCTGAACTTAGTAAATTCCATTATGAAAATATAAGTACAAATAGAATTATTCACATACAGGTTAACATAGTTAAGTGTGAAATAAAAGAAACATTACAATGTAAATATAATACTTCATTCTATTTACCATCTAGATCTTAATGAAAATAGATTGAAAAATCAATAAAAAACTGAAATAAACAAAATATTATAGTTTAGAGTGAAATAGTTATAAAATATAAGTGAAAATTCTTTGAAATATTCTCAACGAATTGACCAAGATAGCTTTTGGAAAGCTTTTCGATCATGTACAAAGCATGTATTTTATAGATCTGCATAAACAAATAAAATACACTGCAACATTTTAATTCCATACCTTGTGTTTGTTGTTTACCAGCAATAGCAGAGCTTCATCCAGTCCTTGAACAAATAAATTCCTGAAAAATATATTTTTAATTTGTATTAAACTTTCTCAAAATATTCATCTAAAATTGATGTATCTTCTAATAAATGTTAGAATTGGACTAATTATTTACACCAGGCTGTGAATAACTGGCTACTCTAGTGTAAATAACAACATTTCAACACATTCATAAGCTTTTGGCTTTCTTATTTGTTGTATAATGATCTTCAAAATTTTCCTAATTCCAATAGACTAAACATGGGTAGGGAAAGTTTTTTTTTGTAACTTGTAGTCACCCAACAACATCAATTATACCTTACTGACCTTATGATTTTGCAGAGATCAAAAAGTTAAGAGAAATGCTAATAAGAAATTGTGGCACATATTAAAATAGAATCACAAATATTTTGAAAACATTTTAAATTTGTAACTCTAAGTAACTAGTACGTTTACAAACTTTACATTTCTCTAATACAAACTCTGATGTCATAAGAGCAATTCCATCTTTCCCAATTAGAAAAGATTTATCAAAAAAATTATGATTCATGACTAGTTAGGAATTTCCATTATTCTGCTATGCTAGTACCCTCTGATGTAATAAGCAAAGCTGGTAATGTTTAAGATTTGCATACTCCATAGCACAGGCTATAAGATAATTCTAAATCTATTAATACAAATTACCAAACTATTTTGTTTTATTAGTTAGGAAGAAAATTCAGAGCAACAGCTCCTGTAATTAATTTTTTTCTTAAATAGAAACTTAAATCACTTATGTTTCAAAATGTATTAAATATGACTTACAAAGGCTGTAGAATAAGATACACAAAATATATAACTTTCACTGAATAAATGTGATGAAACACTTTGCATTTTGTGATGAATATATTATTTTCCCTTACTATCACCCATTTAAATAGTTTTAGATGCATTATTTATTTTGGTTTGGCTCTTTCTTTGAAAGTTAATGCTAAAAAACATAACCAAAACTTGTTACCTACCACACAAGCTTATTTTGAATGCTCTGCCATTCCAGAAACACACTTTCATCTACACCATATTTAACAGTGTCAATTTTATCAGGTATATGAAGAATATTTCTCAGTAACAGAAGACAGTTATTCACGAATGAAGACCCAGATTCTTTAAGAGATGACCCTTCTTTTTCCTATTGAAAAGTCCAAAATAATAAATGGAATAGCAGCATTGTTTGTAAGGAAAATATGAAGACAAATGGTAAACAGTTGGCTTGCTAGAGGAAGCAGTGCTATACATTAATTGATTTATTAAGTGAAAAAGGTAAATTTTAATTTCATTAGACTCCATATTGAACTTCCATAGTAATAATAAATGAAAATAAAACGATGCTTGGCCTTATAACTTTAACATTTACACAGATACTTTGCTTCAGAACAGAATTCTTCAGTCAGAGAAACTTTTCAAAAGAAAGAACAGTAACACTGCTTAAACAAAATAACAAGTCAAAATATAAAGCATGAATAATAAAAAATCAAAACAAAATAATGAAGTAAAATTTGAAATGAAAATTACTTGAACGGTCTGGCTTTACTGTGAAAACTTTCTTGAAAGTGATGAAGAACAAAGTAGGCACTTATGAAAGAAAAATTATTGTGCCACAAGAGTTGCATTAGTAGTCTTATTAAATATGAAAGTGAAATAATAGATTAATTTTTAGGGATTTTTAAATGACATAAACAAGCTGAAAATCTTGTGATACTGATTTTCTATGTTCTATATATTTGAAAACTTGTTTCAAGAAAACAAACATAAAGAATAAATTTTCAGATAACCAGTTTCTTAGACATAAGGTATGAATTAAAAAAGGAAAAGTATAATTAAACTAAATTTGACATATTAAGCTAGGTAGTAATTATTATCAGTTAGCTGGATTTTGAATGGGTTTGTTTGGTATGTTTTGAATTTTGTACAAAGCTACATGAGGGCTATTTGCACTAACCATTCCTAATTTATCAGTGATAGATTAGAGGGAAGGCAGCTAGTAAACATCACCCACTGCCATCTCTTGGGCTACTCTTTTACCAATGAATAATGTGATTGACTGTCACATTACAACACCTCCACAGTTTAAAGAGCAAGCATGTTCAGTGATGGGGATTCAAACCCACAACCCTCAGATTGTGAGTCAAGCACCTTAATCACAAGGCAGCTTTCGAGTAAGACAAGTGAAAGAAATACAATAACTACCAGAATTCTTATATGATACCTAGAATATATCAAACTGACAAGCACTTAAAGTGTTTTACAATTTATTTTTTGCCCAGTCAGCTTCAGTTCCTTTATTTACGAATGCATTAATAAAATATAATGAAATTAAAAAAGTATTGAGCAAAATTAAAAACTTAGCCAAATAATGTCAGTAAAAAAAATCCTACCATAAGAAGTGTATCTTTGATGCTTTTGATAACTGCAGCAGTGGAGCGCACATCAAGGAAAGCTTTTCTCCCTTCCAAAAGGCAGTGATGGAGTTGAATTATGGTACTTTTTCCTGAGGAGGTTTTGGAAGCAATGTCAACAGGAACTAAGCATTCTAGAGGAAGTGTAAGATTCACCAACAACCTGAAAAAAAAAGGGTGAACTATTATAAGTGTAATATAACTCAGAAAAATAAGTGAATTTCGACAGCTTCTGACTACAAGTACATTCACTATATTTAAGCACTGTTGGCCAATTCTTGTAAGTTATCTGGTGAAAATAAATCAATGTGTAGTTCATGTAATGATAATAAATTCCTCCTTTAACATTTCTACAAACTTAGCCACTTGTACACTACCATAAATTGCTGTAGACCTACATTATAAGTGACGTTAACTAATGTAAAACAAATCAACCGTACTTGTACAAAGTAACCACAACAGCTAATATTCTGACTGATTCACTATTTATCTTGAAATCACTTTATACTCTTCACAACTATCTTGTATTTATAATCTAGCTATGAATATACAAGATAAAACTTGATGTCACATCCTTAGAACTTTTAAGGCATTATATGCCCTTTAGCTAACAAACAACTTACAATATTAAGAATACAGCTTACAACACTTCCCCTTTCCTGCATTGTGAAGTCCCATGAGTAATCCTAATATACAAAAAAATAAAACACTAAACTGTCAATTCACCAAGTCATTTTGGTGGTTTTCTCTTCTGAGACCCATGGCATATGGATGGAATGGCATCCTGTCCCTTGTTGTCACTAGCTGTTCAGTCAGTGGAAGGTATTCCTTCCTTGGTAGGTGGTTGGGTGAATCCACTGGTGAATCCAATCTAGATCATCCCTTGGAAGTAGTCTAGATAGTTCTGTGGAGTTACTCAATTGGCTGTTCTGTTACTGATGTACTTCAAAAGACAATCACAGTGGATTATCTTTGCCTTGGATTGTCTATCATTCTGGATTTTGTTAGCCACATTTTCAGTACAGTATATGGTTTCTCCCACAATGGAATCCAGTCTTATCAGCATTAACATCAGAGCAACTTTTCATTTTATCACAAGCTGATTTAAGTTCTTCTTGTCATCAATATCATCTTGTAATGTATGCATCAATGGTATTTTGTAATCTGTCACTACATATCCTGTGTATGTTTTCACTGAAAATCATTGATGATGATGTGTTACTTGTAGCTTCATGTACTGCTGTATGATAGCTCATCAGAAACAATGGAAGATCTCGATCTCATGTTTTCTGATGTTCATCCACATACATAACTAAATGACTTAACAGTATGCAGTTGTACTTCTCCACCATGTTATCAGAAGATAGATGAAGGACTGTTGTCCTGGTCTTTTTAATCCCAAGGATCGGACACATTTCTGGAAACAAGTCTGATTCAAAGTTCTGTTCCTGATTCAAGTGATGTTCTATGAGCAACTCTTGAAACAAATTTATTGATGAAGTTCTTCATATGACTTTTTGTTTACTGGTTAGGAACAATATATACATCTGGTCATTTGGTGAAATAGTCTATCACAACTATGATGTATCCATTCTCACTGTTATTCTATGGAAGAGAGCCAAAACACATCCACTGCAACTCTCTCTAGTGGTGCTCTAACATAATAATGCGAAGCTGTCCATGCTGTTTCTTTTGAGAACCTGTTCACTGACAGCAGAGTTCACATGTTTTACACCAATTCTCCACAGATTCCCTGCACCCAATCCAGTAGAAGCATTCTCTTATTTCCTGCAGTGTCTTCTTCATAACTGAGTGTCTGGAAGATGGAAGGTTGCGGAGATGATGGAGTGCTTCAGAATGGAAAGATTGAGGAAATACCAATTGTGGTCATTGTTTATATCTTCTGAAATCTTCCCATTTCCAACATAATAAGCTCCCCTTTTAAAAATTAAGAATCCTTCTGTGCCCAATACATCTTTTTTTTTAGGCTGTTTGGAGTAACTATGAGGATCTTTCTGCACTACTCTTCAGCAACTGAATAATTGGTTTCAAACTCTTTTGCCTGAGCTATGGCAGAAAATGATTTTATAAAATGATGATTGTAAGAACACAGCCCAAAAAATTCTGTTACTTCAAGCAGTTTCTCTGATGTTGGCCAGTTCTGGATGGAGTCAATCTTCAATGGATCTGTAGATACTCCTTCTCTGCTGACTATGTATCCCAGGAAATTCATTTGTTAATGGAACAATTCACATTTTCTGGGATTCAGCTTAAGGGCCTCTTTCATCATCCTGTCCAGAACTTTTCTTAGGCCCTCATAAACATTATCAAAACTATCCAATATGCAATTATGTAATCCAAATAGGTGAATGCTACATTTCATGGTAGTTCAGACACAGCACACTTCAACAGTCATTGGAATGTACAGAAGCTTTACATAATCTAAATAGTAATATGACAAATTGCCACAATCCATTTCCTGTGGTAAAGGCTGTCTTCTCTCTACTTGCTTTGTCTGTAAATATCCAATGATGAAATACTATTTTAATATTGATAGAGCATTCAAGGTTCAGTCAATACTTGGTAGTGAGTAGGAGTTCTTCTTTGTAACTTCATTCACTTTCTAGTAGCCCAGATAGAAACTTTTGTATCCATCCTTCCTTACAAGTTCAATAGGTAATGCCCATAGACTGTTACTTGGTTCTATTGCTCCCTGTTCATTTATGGCTTCCATCTCTTTGAAAGCCTCTGTTGTGCAAGTAGATGTCATCTGGTTAACTGATATCGGGGCTGCATCTTCAATATCAATTACAGCTCCAGTCATACAAATCTTGTAAGTGATGTGGTAAGGGTTTGATATTGGACTTCCTATATCTTTCCTTAAAGGTGACTATGTCTAATGTTCTTTGATGTGAAAGTTGGCACTTTTGAGGAAAGATATAGGAATAAATCAATGCCAAATCTACATAAAGATTATAAACTGGTTTACTTCTTTCCTTCACATTTCTAACCTTGAACACTTGTACACTGCTGTAGGTCTATCACAAGTGATGTTAATTAATTGAAAACAACTCAATTTACTTGTATAAAATAACTGCGATAGCTAACACACTGACTTGTTCACTGTATTTTGAGATCACTTACAAACTATTTCCTATTGATAATCTCACTTCAAATATACTAGAAAAAACTTGATGGCACATTCTTAGAACTTTCTAGGTGTTTGTCCTCTAGCTAACAAACAAATTACAACATTGTGCTGAAGATCAAAGAAATAAAATAAAAAAAATAAAAATTCTGTAACAATTTATAATAAGTTATCAAATCATCACATATGGGAAATGAAAATCTGTATGTTTCACATAACTTTTAACTGAGTATTGTAAGCTAATACATCTGTCATATGGCATCTAATGTTTTGCTAATAGAGTTTCATGAAATAACAAGTCCATGTTATACATTTTGTATCTGACTCTTTAAGACTGTTATCTTCATAAAAGTAACATATGCTGACTTCTCACTTTAGTAGCACCCTTCCACCCATAAACACACATTTGTAGGTCACTTCACTTCATTTTACATACAAAGTAGGGTGGTCACGTGATATGTCTGATGCGGATATAAATACAGAAATTTAGTTATGCTATGGTTTGTCTTCAAGATACTGAACAACAATTCCTCTTCAACTTCTAAAGAGGCATGATAGTAGCTGCCCTGCCCATCTAGCAACAACAATTGCAGTTAAAAAAAATACCTTTTTTCTTTAGCAGCTGTTTAAAAAACATCTGTCAATAGCATGTATCAACAGTGGCCACTGAAAGGGAATTGACTGCTACTGTGAAAATCTGTTGCCATCAACAGCTAGCAACTAATCTAGTAAAATGTAACTGAACTGCAATAGACATCAGACAGTGTTCAATTAGCAGATTTCTTTAATAATAGTCAGGGTTCATCCATCTCCAATCCTATTACACAAAAGCTCTTATAAAAAGTGTCATATGGCATCTTAAAACCAGTCCAAAGACTACTTATCTTAGGTGTGAACAGGAAAGCATGGTTTCAGTGGTGTTTAGAATGCAAACTGTGGACAGTGAATGACTGTAAATATGTTTATATTGTTTATATTTTTCTTTACTGTTGGCAAAGTAAAAATATAGAGAAATTCCCATGTGTAATTTTATCTTGCTTTTGTTTAGTTGATGGTGCATGCTATTGGAGGTAATGTGTTACACATTTTTTGATATATATAAAACTCTTTATTGAAACAATATTTCCACAAAGAATACTATTTATAGGAAAGATTTTTTGTTTCTTATAAATCTTGCTTTAAATTTTACGAACCCACAATGAACAGAACTTACATACAACATATTTTACATTATGTTATTAGTATCTGACCAACCTGTAAGTATGAGAATCAGCTTTCCAGAAGAATGGAAAATTTAACAACAAAACTTGTGTTGTGTTCCACATAATTTTATTATTTGATTATTGTATACTAAAATTAGCTTTTTAGAAGGAATGCAACTTTCATAGGATGTTAGATCTGTGTTTACTTACCTCACAGCAACTTTAAAAATTTCTTTGTCATATTTTTCATGGACTAAAATTGGAACTAAATCCTATAAAACAATGAACAAATTAAAAATTAAACACAACTTACAACATCCTTATATTAACACAACAAAAAATTATAAAATTTAAGTCTTGATTTACTTCATTAATATTGTTTTACCAGAGTTAAATGCTATATATATATATATATAT
>NW_013669307.1:55967-74744 GCF_000517525.1 Limulus polyphemus
TATATATATATATATATATATATATATATATTAAAAAAAATGTTAATTTGTGTAGTCAAGAAGATTAGATTGAATTCATTTTTACATTCAAAGCAAAATCAAAATCTATGTAGCTAGCCTAAATAATAATGAAGTTGAAGGTTTCAACAAATATACAGTAATTTAGGTGCCAACATCTATGTTGTTACACTACATTTTAAACATGGATGTAGTTAGATATGGGACTTTCAGCCTCCATTTTTAAAATAATTTTGTAGAATAGATATTTATATAAACATCAATGACTGAGACAAATTTGATTTCAAATAATCTTGCATAAAATTTTTAAGAATTAGAAATTTATTCCTATTTATACTTATTTAAATTATATATGAACTATCTGTGTTGTGCCTATCGATACCTGGTTTTTAGCCTTATAAGCCTTAAGACTTACTGCTGAGCCACTGGAGTCGCTAGCTATCCCCCTCATGTTAAATCATAGTAAATCTGGTTCTTGGTCATTATTTTTGAATGCATTACAAAATAAAAATGTTTACTATTATTTCTACTACAGATATAAATCTCATTCGCATGAGACCCGTTTGAAAATTAATAAAAGCAATTGACATCCAAACTATTTTCTGAACTGTTCAATATAATGAACAAACGACATGGAATAAATAACATGATATTTCTTTAAACATACCCACATTGTAATAGTGTCCTTTTAAACCATTTCCAAAACTTCCAAACAACATACCTTTTGGACAACACATGACATGCCGAAACTAAGGCGAACATTCCTGGAACCTAATTCTTCTTGATGAAGTTCTTGTTCCATTGTTTCCAAGGATTCTGGAATCAGACAAAAGTAAAAGCAAATAATGAAAGTTCAAAACAAAATACTTATGGCTAGAGATGAATATTGAAGGAGAATTTTTATTTAAAATGCAATTTGTTGATGGACTCACCACAATTACACAATAATCTGTTTATCATAAAGAAAAATTTTAACATAACTGCACTATTTTAGAGTCCATGAGTGTAGATATACTTTTTTAAAATGTACAATGACTTTAATTAGACTAAACAAATTTCAAATATTCTAACTAAAAAAAAAAAAGCAAACCAATTACAAGTGAGTTCTCGTCAGCAGAACAAAATCTGCTTTTCTTCAATATCTATAAATATCAAACAATTAAAAAAATCCACAAAATTGCCTTTCACAGACCACCTACATAAAATCTGATAACTTATCTGAATCAGTTACCCACCCACATGACACCTACATAAAAGTTTTACAATATGAAATTGGCAGTAATTTTACATTAGTTTACATTTTAACATAAACTAAGTTATGGACATACGATGAGGGGCACCAATATTCTAAACATACGTCACTCTTTAAGGCTTAATAGTAGCATACAATTATACAGAAAGTTAGATTAAAGAAAAGTGTCTTATACAAACCTTTTTGAAAACTATGAATTTAAGAGCATAATCAGATCCTTACAGTATATTTAAGAAGCTACTGTGAATAAACACAGCTAATATCCAACTAATTTCAAAGCTCAAAACAATGCTTAACAGAGATTTTGTAGCTGTCACTGTATCCATAGTAATGCCTTTCCCCTCAAAACAACAACAACAATTTAAAGAAAAGCACCTCCAAAGTGAAAACTTGTCTATTGCCCTGACATTGGGCAAAGCTTAGTAACACAATTAATAAAATGATTCTGAGATTTTCATAATATATATAACAGATAAATACATTCTGATCACCTTCAAAAGAAACTAAAAGTTTCTTAAGATCAAAACTAGGCCAGTATGAAAGCTAGACACAATTTTTACAATTGCTAGAGCCATACGAAACTGGATGAAGATAAAGAATTCTTCCTGCCTAAAAATTATTGAAAAATCTACTAATTGAATTAATGCCACTTTATAAATACTTAGAATTCTGTCCTTTTAAATTTTGTTTTCATGTAACAAATAAATGAAATTTACAACAATTGAAAGTGTAACAAAAAAACTATATTAATTTTCCTTTACAATATGAAACTCGCAACAATTTTACACATTACATATTGTGCATACATTGAACTAGACTCCTACATTGCCAAAATTTATATCTGTGTCTCCTAGCCCTACTATTTTCACCGTTAGGTATGAAAAAAGATGATGCATCAACTCTTACAATCTTAAACACCTCAATCACGTCCCCTCTAAGTCCGCCCCAGTGCATTAATTTCAATCATTCACACATTTTCACTGGATCAAGTTAGCAAACAAGCTACTCTGAAAAAACTCTTACCTTTAACTTTTGTCATATTCATTCCGGACTCCTGAACCATTAGTTTATGGTTCTCAAACAACAAACGATTTTACTAAAAATATTTTTTTTTATCAATCTATTAACCTTTCGACAAATTTTACACTTTACAGTAATTTACTATAAAGTAGTAATATAAAAATTATACTAATTACTGGATTGATAAAAAAGAAGGTATAAAAACTTCTTATACTTTACTTTTACAAACTAAATTAATCTGGATAGTATCATCAGATTAATACAGTACTTTTAGGCAGCTTCCTAATTTTCTACTTGTGTGAATAATCACGGCTAAAATCCAGTCAGTTTGAAAGCTCATAGCAACATATAACAGAAATTTTAAAGCTACCTGTGTACCCATAGTTATTCCACCCACAAAAAAAGTGTCTAAAAGGCGATTGGATATAGCACCAAGCTTAACGTTGGATTTAATGTTCAGTGGCCAATGGGATGAATAGATGGAGGAGTGAAATGGAGTAAGACTGAATTAGCCCTGCCATCTATAGGTGAATTTAAGAAACTTCGCGTCTTTTTACAATTACTGAAAACAGAAATGTTAACAAGTGTATCATAATCTCAGTGGCACAGCCAGCACTACAGAGTAGGGGGTGGGTTCAGGGCATTTTTTTTACAAAGTAAAATTGAATTTTATTTTAAGCAAATATTTTAAGTAATGAAATGAAAATATACTTGTGATAGAAGTTTTCGCATACAAATACAGATTAATAGTGTGTGAATTTCACTTTATCACTAAATACCACTAGGCCTACATACTAAATTAATATTTGGAAAGTATATACTCTAGATATTTGCAGTAATTCTACCTGTGAGGCTCACAGTATTGTTTATTTGAAGTAGATAACAGTGAATAAAAATCAAAGCAGTTTCAACATACTACACGTACTTTTAAGCCAGCTACATCGCTATCTGTGTAACATGCAATAAGATAATATTATTGAATTAAAAGGTAACTTTAAAGGTTTTAAATAACTGGAGTAAAGTTGCAAAACCAAATTATAAGTGGTTTTGCTATGAAGTCTTGGTTAGCTGTGGCTTATAAGCTACATTTTCATTAATTAAAAACTCATTTAATAGCACTTTTTTAGTATGTATCATATAATATATATATACAACATCTCTCCTTTTCAACTGTGATGACTTTGCTCACGTGTTTACTCTGAGTTTAACTTGTCCTTTATGGTTCTTGAGTATAGTTTTTGTGAATATTTTATATTTACCTTGACAGACAACATTTTCTTCAATGATTCCAATTCGTAATGTATTATTTTGACATTTAATTTTGTCAGTTCTAAAAGTTTAGTTTAAAAAAAAAGCATTCTTAACGTGTTTATTTTTGTACACAAAATTATAAGTGGTTTTGTTATGAAGTCTGGGTTAGCTATGGTTTGTAAGCAGTGACAGAAAAGTTTTTTTTTTGTGTATGTGAATATTTGAGTTTAACTTTACCCTGTTCACAATCAATAATATAATAATTAAAATTGTAATGATAATAAACTTTGACTTAAACAAAACATACGTATAACCAATTACTTTTGAAATAATAAAAACCAAAACTAGAAAGTGAGCCTTCTACTGATGATAACACAAACTACTTAAAATATACCACGTTGACTTTCAAAAGATCATCCCAATGTGAGTTCAAAAATAATATAAAAGCAGACCTAAACACAACATTTTACTCCAATTTAAATTTCCATGGCTCTTTTACTGTTTACAAAACCTTAAAATCTAACCATGTGACAAAACGTATAGATTCGTGTGTTAGCTATCGTAAGTAAATGTTCAGATTTGGCTCTAGCTTCTTACCAATAAAAAGCCCCCCAGTGGCTCAGCGGTATGTCTGCGGACTTACAACACTAGAAACCGGGTTTCGATACCCGTGGTGGGCAGAGCACAGATAGTCCTTGTGTAGCTTTGTGCATAATTAAAAACAAACAAACTTACCAGTAACATAAAGTAGAGAGTTGATATTATGTTGTAACTTTCACTTCATTAGTAAAGTGTTGTATTTTATATATTGTTGAAATTTATCACTTTTTTTTTCAGCTATATAAACTGGTTTTGAAATGATGCGCCGAGTTTTTGTCTAGTTTATTACTTCATGATCGATTGATTATATACAATTGTCTGCATGGGTGACCTTACATGTATTTTCAGGTATCTTCAGCTAATACATGGAATTACAATTTGTTTCAAAATGAGCATTGTACATCTGATATGTGAGACTGAAGAATAAAAACCACTTAGATACAATTACATGTAAAATTACACTTCGCGTTTTTATTACTGCTATCTAGGCTGTATTAAGTTACAGAGTTGCTAGAGACTATAAAATACTACTTTTACAAAATAATGTAATCTTTAATTTCAAGAGTCTAAATAAATAAGACAGTTTACAGTAATTTAGTTTTACTATTTTGACAATAAAGTTAGAGAAAGTCTACCTTCACTCTCCAGGTAATTAAAAAGAAAAAAAAAGTTTTTTATTTCAACCTTCGTTGCGCCATTGCAACTTTCTTCGGCGCTAGTACAAAACTGATCGATATGAAAATATATGTAGACTTTTGATGTTCTGTTTCCTGAGTCTCTCGTAACGTGCTTTTAAAAATGTTCAGAATATTATTGTTATTACACATTTGATCTAATATTATAGTGTACTTATGATACTAACTATAATACTATACTAACATTTGATATGGATAAATGATAAAAAAGAATAAACTGACACATCTAAATGAAAACATTTTCATTGTAACACGGTATTTAAATTGTTGTTACACATTTGATCTAATATTATAGTGTATTTATGATACTAACTATAATACTATACTAACATTTGATATGGATAAATGATAAAAAGGAATAAACTGACACATCTAAATGAAAACATTTTCATTGTAACACGGTATTTAATGCCTGATGAAGGGCGTCTGCTCGAAACGTCGCACAAAATATACTAGAAGTTTCATTTGGACGTGTCAATTTATTCTTTATTATCACTTGTCCAAGTTTTTCTTCTCACTTCTTGCGGAACAACACCCAATCAAGAATTAACATTTCACATGCATTACTTATTTAGAAAATATAACTAAAGACAGTTTGAAATTGTTTTATGCTTTACCACAAAATAAACAAACAAACCAAAAACTGAGGCGGTAAGAAACACAACTTTGTGTCTAAAGAATCCACATTTCACTGTCAGCGTTAAATAAATAAATATATATATATATAAAAGGAACTGCACATACGTACTTTGTTAATGAAATTGCAAATATATAGGATGAGATGAAGAAACATAGTACTGAAAAATGGTTGTAAGACTGTTTGATACGCTAGCTTGCGCAAGTATTGATCTACTGGCTATAATATTAAGGTTAATTGGTACGATATGTCTGTGTGTGTGTTCGAATGAGGGTTTAGTTACATCTACCATCCCCTGTTTCTGTTTATTTTTGGATTTGTTTTCATTAATGAGTAAATAGCTTCCATACAGTTTCTTTTTTAAAAATATTTGGTATTTTGTAAGATAGAAACTGTAAATGGATTTTAATTGTCTGTGTTTGAGATTCCGTATTTATGTAGGAAGTGTTTTGCTAGAACGGTTTGTGTTGTTCATATTTATAATATAACACATTAATATGTTCCGAGATGCGTGTGTGTAAAAGCCATTTGGTCTCTCGTATATATGTGTCTCCACAAATATTACATATGATTTAACATACTACGTTTTTGGTGTGGATTTATTCTGTCCTCCGTTTCCTCTCGTGTAACATGTATTTTTGTCATACTTTGTTTGTGGTTATGAAGAGTACACTAATAATTCTTTCAGTGTTTTACCTGTTTGTTGTGTTATGTTAGGATTCGTTAATGGTTTTACAAATGTTGATTGTGTTTATGTTGTTTACAAAAGGAATGTTCATTGTAGGGATAATTTTGGATGTCTTTTTTGTTGTTGTTTTCAGGTCTGTTTCTCTCGTGTTGTTTTTGTTTTCTCGTGATTTGAAGATATTATCGATGTAATTATTGGGATATACGTTTTCTAATAGTAATGTTTTAATGTCATTTGTGTTGTTTGAATGACAATAAGTGTGGAGCAGTTTCGATTTATTCTTTATATTTCTCCAATTACTGTTCCTCTTTTGACTTGGTCTGTTTGGTATGATGTATAATGGACAAACATCAGGTTCTTACATCTTTGTTATACATAGAATTCTGTATTTGTAGGACTTGAGCTTTTAGGGTTACGACTAAGAAGGCTAAGTTTCTTTCTAGGTTAAGTAGTTGCAGTGTGAACTTAATTGATGGTGTAATTGTTTACGAAGTGATAAAACTGTTGTAGTGCATCCGCTTTCCATGATTCCATATACCAAATATGTCATCGATTTATCTGTACCACACTCTAGAATTAAACCTATTGTCATTTGACTTATGTCAATGATTTTTGTTTCTAGAGTATGGATGAATGTCACTGAAAATGTGACTGCTGCTTTGTTATCCATTGCCACTCCTTTTTTTTTAATTGTACAAAGTGTTTACAAATATAAAATAGCTGTTGAATAAACCAAAATTCAGCCTTGTTGTGCTGCTGGTTTCTAAGATTATTTCCTCTGAAAAGTTAATGCCTTCTTCTATAGGTATGTATGAGTACAAGGCGATTACGTCTAAGATAAATAAAATGGAGTCCTTACATATTATTGTTCTTGAAGAGTGTATGTTTTCTAAAAGCTCTTTTGTATTGTTTAAATGTGATACTACATATTTTAAACCAGATGACCCAGTAAACACAGTGTTGTTTCTTTTGCAGTCATACCCTGTTTATGGTACTTAGGTACTCCATATAGTTCAGTTATATGACCATTGGGAAGGTTTTAATTCTGTATTCTTTTCCGGAAAAATAATTTCTTTTTTTTTAGATGTTTGAGTATCTTTTTGACTTCTTCTTCGACAATATTGGTTGGATTTTTGGTTAAAATTACATAGGTAGATGTATTTTGAAGAGGTTCTTCTATTTTGGTATTTGTATTTTTTGTGCCCTATGGGTGTTGATTTTTTTGACGGTTGATATTTCTTTAAGTCAAATGATAATTGCTGGTTGATAGGTAATTTTGGTTATCTTTCTAATGACTTCTATCGGTTCTTAGTTAGAAGTGGATGGACTAATGCTATTCAGAGTATCTTCAGAAGTTTAACTTATGTCTTCTATGCATTTTGTATGGAGTGTTTAAAGATTTTTATTATTTCTTTAGTTTCGCGATATTGGTTCTAGTAGACACTGTATATGGCTTTTTCGGGTGATGCTGAAATTTCTAGACGCATGTTATCTGTTAGTTTCTTCTTAAAGCAAAGTTTGGGCCTTTCGTTAGAAGTGACAGAGTGTTGACCTGATGATGTATATCGTTTTCTTTGGTAGGCTATTAGAGTATCTTTTCGTAACTCTGAAATAATGTTATTACTTTTTATTATAACTACAATTGATAGCTCACATTTATAACATACTTGACATGTGATAGTTTCGTCAATCCGTTCTCTGACGTTATGGCGTCAAGCTAGTTTTAGAACTGTGGATCTGTTATTTTTTCGATCATAAATATATATTCTTTCTAATAATTTCTGATAATGTTTTTTGTTTTTTTTGTTTACGGTAAATGGAATCTATAATATTTCATAGAATGGTTTAACAAAACGGCGTTGATTACTTACTGTTTTGAAGTTTAATTACAGACATGTTAGTGCTTGGAAGAGACGTTTGATTCCTGTTAGTATACTGATATTTTTCGGCACAGTTGTAGAAAGCATGTTTTTAAGTTTTTCTTTTTTTCTGTTCTGACCAGTTTGTTTTTTGTACGAGGTAAAATAAGTTAACGTATTTTCATATCACTAAGCTTTTGTACTAGCAATGGCGAAACGTGGGTTGAAATATTTTTTCAATTATCTTGAGAGGAATTATAGTTTTGCCATAGTTTTATAAGCACAGTATTTAGCATTCCCACACGTAGTCTTCAGAAACAGTTATGTAATATGTTTACAGCTTGGCTTACAGGATGAATATCTAGTTAACATTTTACTACATATAATGGGAGTTAGTACAATATAATCAAAAGTGAGATACTCTAATTCAGATCTCAGCAGTTTGAAAAGTAAGAAACAAATACATCACATAGAAAGTACATCTACTGTGGACCAATTTTTATGTGTGTGTATTAAAGTATCAACGAACAAAAGAAAAGTATAGAAATTTAAGAGGTTTCATTAGTTTTACAAAGAGATCACTATTTGTTTTGTTTCAGGATGGTATTTTACTATGAGTAGGAAAGCTGTATGAACTTACATTAGAAACCAAATCAATATGAAACTTTTCATAAGTTTCATTTAATTTTCTGCATGGCTTTTAAATCAAATTATAATTCTTCCTTTCCTTAAAAGACGAAGTTAAAACTATCTTTAATATTCTTGGTGTTATGGCTCTGAGAAACAGTTATTCTTTTAATAAACAAGAAAATCAGTCTCTTTTTTAAGTTTTATTTTTGTGTTACTACTTTTGGACGAAATCACACACACACACTTCAAAATTGTTTATATTTATACTGTATGTAATCAAGTTTTTGTTGTACTGTTTTAATTGTCTTCATCTGTGTAGGAATGTGATTAACTAGCTCAGTTACAAGTATATAAGCTTAAACCTGAAGAGGTCAACTTCTGAAAACTTTGTAATCTCTGTTTCTGGTAGGGTGCTAATTATTAGCCAGGTCATTATTTTCAACAATTCATTCCCGCCCTCTTTCGTTTCACGCTTCATATTTCATATATACATATTTACTTTTTCAAGTTTATAAACCCAGTAATATATGAGATCTTGTAAATAACATTTTCTTGTCTAGATATAAAATAAAATACAATGTATTAGTAAACACAATGTTTCAAACTCCATAATTAATAAAAAAAGTTAACCCATCTTAATCGTAGTGTTATATATATATATATATACATGATCTTTTTTTTTTCACTATACAAGTGAAGTTTCAGCAAAGAACAGCCCTATAACTTACTTTATGTTGCACTTTATACTATTACATTATCAAGTACGTATGGCTTACAAAACGTGAAGACTTAAAAGTCTAGTAGGTACAAAAAACAAACAAACCAAATTTCTGATTCAGTCAGTGTATGAGGAAATATACGTGTGTGTAATGTTTATAAGTTAAGCGAACAAAGCTAACGTGTAGCATTATAATAAAATAATTCAGGAACTAATGAATTATTTGTTATTTATGACATTCTTAACTCGTATCAAATCAAATGCTGCTCACTTCTGTGATAAAGATCATATAACAAAATTTCCTCTGGATATTGACAACACAACAAAAAATATTTTGTTTTTGAATTGATGAGATTGAATTAAATAGAACTGCTGATAAAAATTTCTATTCACAAACTTAGCAAACGTGTCTGTTTGCTGCCTTATTGAAATCTAAATATACTGAAAATGACACTTTCTTTTCACTATTTTTAATTTGTATATACACTGTGTACATTAAAATATTATCATGTGATTGGAAAATCTTGAGAGCTAGAACCGAAAACTAAAAAATTTTCATATCTTCTGGTTTTGAAGGTATGGGCAAAAATATTTCAAAACAAAAACAATCTGTGTATAGAATATAAACCTTAACATACCATAATATTTGTTGTTGTAATAAATGGCTTATATGAATAGTGCTTCGACCATTACTGTGTTTGTTGTATTCAAGGCGGCCTGAAGAGCCCTGGATTGGCGAAACGCGTTGTCGGCAATGGCTATGTCGAATATAATGTGATTGGAATACTATTATCATCCATTTTTACAATTCTTGAAGACCATTAATGAAATATATTAAGAATATAGTGTTTAAAAACATAATAAGCCTAATAGTAATGTCTTATGACAAGTATAGTTAAGTATAATCATGTTTCATGTATAATCATGTAAAAGGCGTTCACACCATCGCAATATCTTTCGTAATCATGTTTCACCAGCTTGTAAAAGGCGTTCACACCATCGCAATATCTTTCGTGAGATATTATTTGGTTTATGGCCAGAAAATATTACGAACAACGAGGATACCCGTACCCAACTAATTAAGCAATTATATTATTGTCTTTCTAAATGATAATGTAAGATAAATGTATTTAATCAGCTATGCTCATTACCGGACTGATGTTTGGTTTTGATCTAAGTAGGTAACTTGTTCCAATCGGAACATAATATTAATCCTACATATATACAATACTGATAGTTTTAGTTACTGTCTTTTACAATATATTAGTTATAGACACATATTTTTTTAACACTATCTTCTGTAACATCCTGGATACACAGTACTCCTTGCATGGTACTTTTATGACGTCCGACATACCAATGAAATTCTTCTACTTTTGGTTACTGCCTTTTATAAAAATATAGATTCACAATTCTTGTTTTGGTAACTATCTTCTATAACATCCTTGATATACAATACTTTTTGTTCTGGTGTTAACATACACCTGGATATACAATACAACTTATTTTGTTCCATAGCATCCTGGATGTACAAATTTCTTGTTTTGGTCATTATCTTATAGGGATTTCTCAATATCCAATACTTCTTGTTTTGTATATAATCTCAAGTCTGTGAAACTAAGCAGCCAATGTCTTCTAAATGTTTGATTTAAATCCAAAATGTATGTATAAAGTAATCAAAACGTGCACAACAGAGAGGGATTTCATTGTTAATATTCATTGCTTCCAAGTTTATGGTTAACCAATTACAATCACAAGTCAAGCTACGAGAAAAGACAAATGCTACAGAAAATAGCTCCAGTCAGTAACTTGTTAGCTACAAATGAGACTGTGAATTGGCATATCAAACTTTAACAACACGATCAAAATGTACAATGTATTATTCACACTTCTGTTGCTTAGCTATCAGTGCTGCACTAGCAGAAGTCAGAAAGAACCAGAGGAAAAGAACTATTGTCCGATAATCCAACACACGCTTCTTGGATTACATACCTAACCTTAAAAACTTTCATTTAAAAAAGTATAAACCAGTGTAAATTACTTTTCAACACGTTATAAGATAGCAATCGATGATCCTAACAGCTACAAACGATCTTTGTTAAACTAATACCATCTAATATACTGTGTATATGAGATTATTTTTTGATTCAGTAGAGATCAAATCATGATCGCTTTTGACTATAAGCGCGGAGCCTGATTTGCATCTTGCTACTGAAAAACAAAATCACGCTCCGCACTTTGGGATCGTGGATGCGTTTAAGAGCGACGTTCAAATGATGAGCGCCCCCTCTCCATGTTTTCCACACACTTTTAATAATTCCAAATCCAGCTATAAACCTGTGATTGAAAATGTTCAAAAAAATGTGTCTGTATTGGATAACAATAAGTTAATCAAAGTAACAGTAATATGAAAAGTAAAAGGAACCCCCCCCTCTTATTAGTGTTTGTAAAGCTATTATTGATAATACTGGTAACAAATTTACTTTGTTTTCTGACTATGATCACCAAAATGTTTAGCTGTATGACGCCTCTGGCTCAAGGTGCGTTGACAAGCAGCTTTTTCCTTATTCTCTCAGTCCAAAATTAGGGACCGCTAGCGCAGATAGCTCTTGTATAGCTTTGCGCTAATATCTGGAAGAAATCAAGCTTTGTTTATTTACTGAAATGTCGTTTATTAAATTTCTTTATATAACACAAAGATAAACTTTTCTAAACATTTTTATAACACACTCTTGTATCAGAATGGTACGGTAGAACAGACCTTCTGATACACTTCAGCCAATGATGCATATGTTAACATGTCCCACATACATATATTTATGTGATCACAAAATTCATAACATATGTACATGTTTGATGACTCACGTTCCTATTCCATGTGACTGGTTGTCACGTGTGCCAATGTGCCAGCAAGAATCTCAATAGAAGCGTGTATCAAGAAAAAGGAGACTACAACGAGACTAAGAGGTTCGTCTGTAGAAACGTGAAACAGTAGGAAGATCAATAAACAAGGAGCAGCGCAGCAAGCGTCATAGGTTTCCTTCTTTTTCAATGAAAGCACAAGCTCGGAGGAAACGAACTTGCTCCCACGCTAGGTTTTTTTATGGAATTTGTATACCTGTACATTCACGTAGCGGTTCCGTCTTCTTCATATTCTTCACTCTTCTACATACGAAATTCTTATAGTTGTTGATGGTTATGTTTCTTATATTAAACAAGGATGTCGGGTGAATAAGGCTAACCTATTTTCACATAACACTTTTCCATTACTCTTTCGCAAGTATACTTACCTCTTCTGAACAAGTGTATACGTCAAACATAACACGAAATTGATTATAACAACCTTAAACGTACACTGATTTAGAGAAAACAGGCGAAGAGAAATTTCCAAATTATAAATTAAAGGAAAACCAAAAAAATCAGGCTAATTAATGAAAGTTGGGAAAAGCATTATTCTACACGTCCTACATGTTTTTTTTTAAATAAACAAAAAATAAAGTTTAATTTATTTTCAAATAAGACACAAGTTGTTATATATTCATAAATAAAAATATCCATTTTCAAGATAACTGTTTGAATTATTCCGTGATATTAAGTGTATATTATCTATATTGTTCGAACATCAATCATATTTCTCCAGGACCTGAAGGAAATTGTCTGCACCACTACGTTAATACAAAAGTGTTGAAACATAAACAAGACACTCATGAAAAATACTCAATTAGACGTCGTAGAGCTCACGACTCTTTGTCTTTGCTTCTTGTGTTCTCCGCCCACTACATGCGTTAATCCGAGGGCGTAGTTATCGATCAATAACTTAAAGGGCAAAGCAATACAGCTTTTTAAACTGATCAACTCAATCTATTCTTTGTAAATATATACCTTTTACTCAGTTTAACGATCTGAAAATTCGACAGTTATTGAATAACTTGTTGAATAATCTGTAGATTCTAAATATACACTCCACCTAAAACTAGTTTTGATGATTTATAAAGATCACTCAACAATTATGTTACAGTAATTATTAATGTAAAGCACTAGCTCCCTCTCCTATCTCCGTGGATCAACGATAAGACTGAGGGCTTATAATGTTAAAAATCGAGTTTCGATACCGGCAGTGAGCATAATACAGAAGCCAATTATGTAGTTTTGTGCTTAACAACAAATGTAAAGTATCATGGCGTTTACGTGAAGCTTGTATCGTCCTATCATAACATTCATTACGGTTTATATTTTTCATATATGTAATTATAAAACTAATACATAAATTTTAAATTTAATATTTTAACGTTTTTGAACATATTTAAATATCACACTTTCTTACGTATTTTACATTATCAACAACAATGAGTAAATTAAAGCACCTCCTGGTGGCTCATTGGTAAGTTAGAGGGCTTGTAACGCTAAAAATCGGGCTTCGATACCCGCAGTGGGCACAGACACGGATAGTCTATAGTGTAGCTTTGTGCTTAATAATAAACAAACAAATCAACTAAAGCGGGAGAGTTTTTAGATCATATGTGTATATACACACTGATTAATCAATAATGATACTACAGTGTCTTGGTCACATGGCTGGATATAAGATCCAGAAGCCGCAATTTTCACAGATAAAATTTCAAACTGTTATGCAAAACAAAACCTGAGAAACTCAGCAGTACAAGTAATTATTAAATCACCCATACGTATATGTAATTATTATTTACTGTTTAAAAACTTACACTTAAAACTTATGACATCATTACGTAAAACTGAGATTAGGAAATAATTCAATAGAACAGGAGAAATCATTGAAAGAGCTTTTATGAAAAATATTTCAGGACTAAATGCCCCCACCCCCCAATAAAAAAGATAAGGTTGTAACCCATAAAGTACTCATCATAGCCAAGAATGCACGGCTTCATCTTCCACATTATTATAAGCACTGCGACTGAGATGAAGAAGAATGGAAAAAGTGTCACATGGAGCCATTAGTTCTGCTACTCATAGTTCGCTTTGAATGAATAAATCTGAGTTTGAGACAACATGGAGTACTCTAGTAATATTTAATGTGTCACGAGTGTCTTGTGACATTCTGGAAAATGATGAAGTGCCATAATTGATAAAATTCTATGGGGAAGGGTATTAACTTTTATGGCATGATAATAAACCATGTTGAACTACCTGTCGTGTCTAGCATAAGGATGTCAGTCTTTTACATTGCTTGTATACCATAACGATGTAGATTGTGGCAAATATAAGTTAGAGACTAGGTGAGGCCACAATGTGGGAACAGAATGTTAGCGTGCTTTTCTAATACATTTGATAATATAGTTATATATATATATTAAGTTGTTACCTTTGTGTTAAAATTGTAAGGTCACTATGGAAAATGTCACGAAAACTTAGGTATTAGAGTTGAAAGTATAATATAATCTGATAATAAGTTATCAGATATTTTACAATGCTTTAACATAATAGTTTCCAGAGACTGAATAAAATATAATGAATCATATGTGCATATCAGTCAATGATGTTTGATTAAAGTAAAACACTACATGCTACATATATACATTAATATTTATGGAACAAATAGTATAAAATCATACAGTATATGGAATATTATAATATGCAAAACGTAAATGTACTTACGTAAGGTCCCCAAAGTGTTCTGATTCAATAATAAATGAAACCAAAATGAAGAGTAACAAATGTTTTTATTTCTTGCTTTTGAAGTTCATATGTCATGCTGTGTCGTAGCATACAGAATACATAATTCTTTTCGTGATACATGGCATGCGCACGTTTTACTGACGTCAGGACGGTACAAATTGCAACGTTAAGCGTCCCTTATGTGACGTCAGTTTAGTGTTTAATTGACTGATTGGCAGCCAACACAATACTGTATAGTGGTGCGAGTGGTTAAAACAGGTGATCCCTCCAGGTTGTCCTCGGCCCAATTTCGGGGAAATAATATTCACAGAACTCCAGACTTATAGTAAAATAAATATTGCATTTTTCCGAAAATTCTCACTGAGAAGGAAGTTAATTGTTTTTGTCCAGGATTAGAAACTAGTAAGTAAACTGTATAGGATTATTCAATACTGAGTTAAAATAGCACGATTCAAACTTTCCGAAAACTACTATTCAAGGGAACTAACAGTGGTGTTGTCAAAAGAAATTACAAAATTAAATGACATCAATAATTAAAAAAGAGATAATTACACATACTAAACGCTAATCCATAGATTGTAAGTAATTATAGCAACAACAACAACAACAACGACGAAAAAAACAAACAAACGCTTATATACAACAGTGTTTATGCACACACATAAAGCATACACTATATTGACACAATTTCAAAGTTATATATATTTTACTGAAAGCAAAGTCCTGTAACCAAAGTAAACATTCAACTAATACTCCAGTCTTTTAGCGGCTTTAATACACATGCCATTGTTATTAATTGCTTTTTTAGTGCAAGGCTACATAATAGGCTATCAGCGCTTTGGTCACTATGGGGAATCGAGCCTCGGATTTTAGTGGACACAATACATAGACCAAATTCATCTGTATTGTATAATTTTTAATAAAACTCCTATTAAACTGTCAGTGCATGTTTGTGTGTACTTAGGATTGGCTTGGTTTGAATTTCGCGCAAAGCTACACGAGGCTATTTGCGCTAGCCGTCCATAATTTAGCAAAGAAAGACTAGAGGGAAGGCAGCTAGTCATCACCACACACCGCCAATTCTTGGGCTACTCTTTTACCAACGAATAGTGGGAATGAGCGTCACATAATAACGCCCCCACGGCTGAAAGGGCGAGCATTTTTGGTGGAACAGGGATTCGAACCCGCGACCCTCAGATTGCGAGTGAAGCGCCCTAATCACCTGTCTATGCCGGGCCGCGTACTTAAGAACCTCAGGCAACGCTGTTTGTAATTTCATGTGGACCTCTATATTATTCTCAGAAATTCTTGATCGTTTTGATGATGTTTTGTTTTTTAAGAATTTAAATGGGGACATTCTCATTCATATGACTGCCATCCAAATTGTTTGAAATAATCTAAGCTATCATTATAAATATCTTTAAACTGTAACATTTTCCAAAAAATTAGTAAATCTAGAAGACTTAGTCATTGTTATCTTTTTAGTGCAAAGTTACACAATGTGTTTTTTGTGCTCTGTCTACCGCGGTAATCGAACCTCATATTTTTGCGTATTTAGTTCCTAAACTTACCGCTGACCCATCGAGAACATACAAGAGAGTTAGTTAGTTTGTTTTTAAGTGCAAGGCTTCAAAATGGGCTATCTGTACCGCGCCCACCGCGTGTATCGAAGGCCGATTTTTAGCAATATAAGCCCTCAGAATTACCGTTAAGTCAAATGAGAGACACACCCAGGAGATAAAAATATACACGAGAAATGCCTGGATCTTGTCTTTCATAGTTTGTGTGTATGGCCTCTGATTGTGAGAGATCACCACCATAGCTTTGTACAACTGTAGTTCAAGATATCCGATTTCATTTCAAATATTGTACTTCTATCACACTAACATTTTCGCTTCTTTTCTATGAAGAATAAGTTGAAGTCTTGAACATACTTAAACTGTTTTTTTTAATAATTTTAAAAATCTAGTAAGAACCTAGTTTACATCTTGTTATTGAGACTTACCATTAAAAACAAGAAATTGCTTATGCTAAAAAAGTGTATGGAAAAAAATGAGGAGCTGAACTTTTGCCTTATGTTTTTATTTTACGTACGGTATTTTTCAATTGTAAATTTCAGAGCAATAAAATTAGAATTAGCAAATTTCTCTATATCTTATTAAAATACGTATATATACTTAAAACGACAAATGGATAACATGTTTATTTTCATATTTAGTATTCACTTACCACAGAGTTGAAAATATTTGTTGCATGTTTAATGTGACAAAATATCAAATGTGTATCTCGAATGACACTTACTAATGACCACATAATCTAAAAGATACTCACAGTTCTACTAATTGTTAGGCCTATCGTTATCCAGTGGTTAGCGTGCTGGACTATGGATCTGCAGGTTCATTGTTCGCTGTTACCATAAAAACAACAACAACAACTGCGCTCCGAACTTTGGAGTTTTTGTAGGTTATAAGAGTGACGGTCAAATTCAACTATTCGATCAGACAAGAGCAGACTAGGAATGGCGGTGGGTGTTGTTGACTATCTGCCTTTCCCCTAATATGTCTTCAAAATTAAGGACGGCTAGCACAGATAGTTATTAAGTAGTTTTGTGCAGATATCTTTATACAACCAAGTAAAGAAACTGCCTATTGTTAATAAACGTTCCTAAGTTTAGATCAAGATATCTATCACTCTACTGAACATCGTTTTCGCAACCAGTTAGGTAATCTCGATTAATTTAGCTTTCAACAAAACATTTGAGATAGAGCATGCGACAAAGTTACGAGTTCAATATTAATGTTAACTAAATTAAAGAGACATGTGCGGAAATGACCACTTCTAGAACTCGTAAAAACTAAGAAAGTAACTTGCACAAAAAAACATAAAAGTTACTCCTGAACAACTGAGAATATAATTATTTATACAGCCCATAAATGTAGTATGTGTGTACAAAACATTTTATGTTTACATAATAGATTTTAAGACGCATGCGCAACACAACTTCACAACCACACCATGTTTAAGTAACACGTGCGCAGTTTGTTCTCTTTGTACAACTTATACTGCGCATATACAACTCTATATGTGTGATTTACCTCACATTTTCTTCGCGTGACGCATTTTTTTTCCTATGACTAGATCCTTCACAGCGGGGAACTACGATCAATATTCCATGATGTTAACAGGACGACTACAATGTAGAGGTAAGTGTCTTTTACGGAGCCAAATGCCCATTTAGAATAAATACACCAAGAGGGAATACAAACAATTTGAGCCATTAACACTTGGGTATTCAGATCCACTGATAACCAACAGATAAGTGTAAAAGTAACCACATAACGCAGATAATATATATAGCACGGACAGCATAGGAAAGAAATCACAAAGATAAATAAACAAATAAACAAAATAGTTATTCAGATTTATTGTGTACCGTACCCATTTCCCAAACTGGCCGGCCACTCTTTTCACAGCTGGTCTTATACTGACCGTTGGGTTCAGTATAAGTCTTCGCAGGACAAAGATGGTTTTTGTTGTTTTTATGCGCAAAGCTACACAATGGGCTATCTGTGCTCTGCCCACCATGGGTATCGAAACCCGATTTTTAGTATCGTAAGTCTGCAGACTTACCGTTTAGTCACTGGGGAGGGGAGACAAAGATAAGAACAATTCTATGTACGTTCACATAGGACAAATATAAGAACAATTCTATGTACGTTCACATAGGACAAATATAAGAACAATTCTACGTACTTCC
>NW_013669307.1:75472-76165 GCF_000517525.1 Limulus polyphemus
AAAGATAAGAACAATTCTACGTACGTTCACATAGGACAAAGATAAGAACAATTCTACGTACGTTCACATAGGACAAAGATAAGAACAATTCTACGTACGTTCATATAGGATAAAGATAAGAACAATTTTACATACGTTCACATAGGACAAAGATAAGAACAATTCTACGTACGTTCACATAGGACAAAGATAAGAACAATTCTACGTACGTTCATATAGGATAAAGATAAGAACAATTTTACATACGTTCACATAGGACAAAGATAAGAACAATTCTACGTACTTACATATAGGACAAAGATAAGAACAATTCTACGTACGTCCATATAGGACAAAGATAAGAACAATTCTACGTACTTACATATAGGACAAAGATAAGAACAATTCTACGTACGTCCATATAGGACAAAGATAAGAACAATTCTACGTACGTTCATATAGGACAAAGATAGGAACAATTCTACGTACGTTCATATAGGACAAAGATAAGAACAATTTTACATACGTTCATATACGACAAAGATAAGAACAATTCTACGTACTTACATATAGGACAAAGATAAGAACAATTCTACGTACGTTCATATACGACAAAGATAAGAACAATTCTACGTACTTACATATAGGACAAAGATAAGAACAATTCTACGCACGTTCATATATGACAAAGATAAGAACAATTCTACGTACGTC
>NW_013669307.1:76438-78251 GCF_000517525.1 Limulus polyphemus
GTACGTTCACATAGGACAAAGATAAGAACAATTCTACGTACGTTCACATAGGACAAAGATAAGAACAATTCTATGTACGTCCATATAGGACAAAGATAAGAACAATTCTACGTACGTTCACATAGGACAAAGATAAGAACAATTCTACGTACGTCCATATAGGACAAAGATAAGAACAATTCTACGTACGTTCACATAGGACAAAGATAAGAACAATTCTACGTACTTCCATATAGGACAAAGATAAGAACAATTCTACGTACTTCCATATAGGACAAAGAATATTTATTTTCCGCCGAAATTCAAACAAAACATTACGGTATATCAGAATTCAACGCAATATACGTCACAGACTATTCGAAACAACATTTGGCCTGATTGTTAGGACACTCGACTCGCAATCTACGGGTCGCAGGTTCGAATCCCACAACCAAAGATGCTCGTCCTCTCAGCCATATAGCAATTATAATGTGCAATCAATCCTACTATTTGTTGGGATTGATTGTCACCACTCACCGCCCAAGAGTTGGCGGTGGGTGGTGTTGACTAGCTGCTTTCCTTCTAGTCTATCACTTCTAAATTAGGGACTAGCCTTCGGTTAGCTTTTCACGAAATTCAACGAACAAATCCAATCAACGTTTATGGAAGAGAAAAAAAAATCCAAACTTATTCAAAATCGTACGTATATCCGACCACCCCTTGAGGTGGACTCGACTCTCTCCAGGGGGGATCAGACACAGGTCCAATGTATCTAGCCGATGGCATTGTGTAAGCTTTCCCTCTTGACATTTAGCTAGCAAGAATGGCACACTACATGCAGAAAACCTACACAAAAACTTATAAAGAGTCACCTGAATACACCTGACTAAAGATATGTTCTAAACCAGATAAAGGATGAAATATCATCACGGTACAGACACATAACTGACCATACTTTAATTTTCAGAAATAAATTAAATTGTTTTTTCTGGAATGACTGTCCTAACTTTTCGTTATACTGTAAAACTGACGTGTGATAGTTTATAACAGGTGCTACGTATCAGAGATAAGCTCATAGATATGAAAGTCCGCGGATTACAGTTTTTCCTGTTGGTTATTCCCCCGGTGGGACAGAGGTAAGTCTATAGACTTACAACGCTAGAAACTGGCTTTCGATTCCCTGCAGTGGACACAGCAGATAGTCCAACGTGGCTTGCCTTGAGTACAAACAAACAAGCACTCCTCTTGGTTAATAATATAGAAAGTTGCTGTGCTATTTTTTAACACCGAATTCTTAAAGAAAGCATTCCCACATGTCATCTCACACCTAGGGTAGCTCTCTCTCTTTCTCGTGGGTATTATTGTGATGATTAAACTTTAAATGTGGAGATAATTTCCTGAAAACTATTGTTAAACACCTTAACTTAGTTTTGTGTGGGAATGTTTCTTGGTGTATAGTAAACTTTACATTGATATATATTTCATGCGCAGACTTTTGTCTTATCTTAAGCGCAAAGCTGCACGATGAATGTTCACCGCGTGTGTCGAAACTCGATTTTTAGTTGTATAAGCCCTTTAGACTTACCGCTGAGTCACCGGCGTGGGGCATATACAGAAATTCATTTGAATAAGAAGAATGTCATCACTGCCTAGAATAAAAAGTCACGAAGAAGCTGATAGTTAAACCAATAAGATATCTTTATCGAGCTGACGTTTTTATTATATCTTTGTTAAAAAATAACTCAATTTTAAATTAATTTTTAGTTATTTACTACCGTATTTCTCGGTGTATAAGACCCCAAAATTTGATGTCAAAATCTGCTTGCGTCCTATA
>NW_013669307.1:78452-80262 GCF_000517525.1 Limulus polyphemus
TTTATTTACGGTATTTTCTTATATTGATGTTTTGAGCTCTTTTGTGTTTGGAACAATATTTACTAATTTTTAAAGTATCAAATTGAATTTTTGTTCAATAAAAATCTTTCAAAAGCGACTGTAGTCTTCAAAATAAGAGTGCGTCTTATACACCGGTGCGTCTTATATTCCGAAAAATACGGTACATTACTTATATCATATATAGATTTATTAAACCTTTTTTGTGTGAATTTTATTTTAGGCGTTTGTAGTTAAACACAAAACTATACAATGGGCTATATGTGCGCTGCCCACCACGGGTATCGAAATCTGGTTTATAGCGTTGTAAGTCCGCAGACATACCGCTATATTACTGGGAGCCTTTTAAATTTGTTAACTATCAATTTTAACATATATTCACACTCAACATATATTTGTAATTCTGCAGTTGTACTTCATAACTTTAGTTTCCATGAATACTTTGAAAAGTTCATTTTTAAGGGATTTAAATCTATTAATTTCTCGTTAAACATTTTTCTTGTAAGTTCCTATTCTTTCCTAGTTATCTCATTTGTTTTGCATACATTTTTTTTTTTACCTTGTTATTTGTCGTCATTCTTTTGTATCGATATTCTTTGGCTGACCACAAGATGTCACACTAACATCCTCTTGTAAGGACGATGAACTGTGGCAAACTATGATGACAATAATGATCATGTGACAAATGTTTTCATTTTCTTCTTCAATCTTACTTTATTAACAAAGAATGAAAGCTTATCTTGTGAAGTTGAGGTGCTGTCAAGTTATAATTTTTCCTTAAAATTGCGAATTTATTTTGCATTTTTTACGCTGTAACTTACAAGATGACAGTGATGATCAATATTAAAACCAATTAGTTACCATGGAAATGTCAATATTCTAACGAACTTGCACGAAATAACCATTTATTACTTTCTGACAGCTATGCGGTCCAGTGGTTAGCGTGTATTCGTGCGCCGTTACCCTGTCCTTCCTTCAAAAAGTAAAACAAATCCAAGATAATATTGTTTTTCTCAGTGGAAGCCAGAAGGGAACCGTCTTAACAGCTTATGAACAGACTAGATAATGTAAAAATATGCTATTATTTTGTTGTTGAGTTCAATTTTATTAGGTTCAATCTATGTTTCGTCTTATTGCACTAGAAGAGGAAACTATCTTTTTTCCTTCATCTTTTTATGAACTATTGCAAATATAACGCATGAATCTAATAGAGAATAAACAGGTATTGTTTCACAATCAACTTCTGAAACAAAACTCAAAGCAGAGAAAGAATACTCAAATAAAATATAAAAAACAAGAGTTCCTCCTTGTTCCAAACAACTTATTAACTTCAGAGAAGATTGTCAATGTGAATTAACCATTTTTATCTTTCAGTACTATATAATAAAAGAACTCATTAACTTCAGAGAAGATTGTCAATGTGAATTAACCATTTTTATTTTTCAGTATTATATAATAAAATAACTCATTAACTTCAAAGAAGATTGTCAATGTGAATTAACCATTTTTATCTTTCAGTACTATATAATAAAATACCTCATTAACTTCAAAGAAGATTGTCAGTGTGAATTAACCATTTTTATATTTCAGTATTATATAATAAAAGAACTTTTCAACTTCAGAGAAGATTGTCAATGTGAATTAACCATTTTTATATTTCAGTATTATATAATAAAAGAACTTCATTAACTTCAGAGAAGATTGTCAATGTGAATTAACCATTTTTATATTTCAGTATTATATAATAAAAGAATTCATTAACTTCAGAGAAGATTGTCAATGTGAATTAACC
>NW_013669307.1:80394-86353 GCF_000517525.1 Limulus polyphemus
TACATAATAAAAGAACTCATTAACTTCAGAGAAGATTGTCAATGTGAATTAACCATTTTTATCCTTCAGTATTATATAATAAAAGAACTCGTTAACTTCAGAGAAGATTGTCAATGTGAATTAACCATTTTTATCTTTCAGTATTACATAATAAAAGAACTCATTAACTTCAGAGAAGATTGTCAATGTGAATTAACCATTTTTATCTTTCAGTATTACATAATAAAAGAACTCATTAACTTCAGAGAAGATTGTCAATGTGAATTAACTATTTTTATCTATCAGTATTATATATTTGACTAGATAGAGAATAGAACTATCTATCAAACAGAGTCTACGGTTTATACATTGGGTGCCAAAAAACATAGCTGTGTATAAAGAGTAAAAACACACACACACAAAAGTTTTTTTTTTCTCCATAGTGAGAGGTAAATATTTCATTATCAGTTATAGCCGAATGGTTTCAGTAACGCAGTTGCCAGCATTAGGGCCAGTCATCAGCCCTGGTGATGATAATTGTGTTACCGAAACTGGACGGCTGTAACTAATACTAAAGCTTACCTTCCATAGTGCATAAAACAAAACCTCGTTTTTTTTATTACTCTTAATACGTTAGCACAATGTGTTTGAAGAGAAACTATAGCTGTATATGCCATTGAACTGGGATACTCACAGCATTATGGCAACTGTCTGAGAAGATAAGGTGGTTGATAAATTTGTGGAGAAAGTAAAGTTTTTGTGAGTTCATATGTCACTTGGGGATTAAAGACATTATGTCTTTAACTGATGCTATACCAGTAGTGACAAGGCACGAGGTGGCACTTTAAGTAATTTGCAGTGCGTAAAATGTCTGCATTTGGTCCACCAAAGATTCGCCTTCTGAATGTGTCAACCTTGTGTTATCATAAGGTTCAATAGATGATTCTACCCCTTCAGAAACATGAGAAGATACCAAGACTCAGTACAGCCTTAATGGCTGTCAGTGGAGTAACAGAAATGCGTGAACCTCTCCCTTCAGCTCTGCCAGTGATGTGAATGGAAAATGTCCACATTAACACAGAGAGAGAGAGAGATGCTTGATATAGCTGCAGACAGACTGGCCATTTTTAGCTTAGGTGTCTTCTTCTTGTGCTTACACTGGAGCCCACATGGCCAACAAACGAATGAAATGGTAAACGGTAAGCTCAAGGAGAGATGAAATGCATTGCAACTGTCAGATTTCGTTAGCTTAAGCTAGAAAAAATCAAGTGAAATTTAGCCACTAATCTTTCAAATATGATTGTTAGTGTCTATAAGGCCTGACACAGCTTAACACGCACCGTGGATGTTTTACGATCTTCAGATAGGGTATTTAGTTGACACAACTAGAGCCGTACTTAATATCATGGTTATCAGTCACTAACATGTAAACAACCAACTTAGCCGGTAAACACATACTTTTCGCTCATCAGTGGCCTTAGGCTTGTAGTGAATGGAGAGAAACGTAACTCTCTATCACTGTTAGTGCCAAAGCTAAGCATATAATAGTGATTATTATGGATTTTGGCATTTTGGGTTTTATATCCTACAAAATTCATTTGCGAGTTTAGGATATGAGCCAGATGATGAACCGACGCTCTGTGGTAAAACCATAAAATAGCGACCAAAGTATGTACAAAAGCAATGGTCTTCAAAAGTATCTATGGACGAAGACATTACAATTCTATCTAGTACGCAACAGTTTTATGACTTTTCTCAGACGTATTTATTTTCATTAGTGTAACCAGTTCCTTTATTTTATTTCATTGTAATTAGCTTTCTTTAATTTCAACAATATGGTCAACAGGAAAGTGCAAAAATACTTTCTGCCCTTTGAGGCCGTCAAATCTCACTACATGGTCAGAAAGAGTAGCCCAAGAGTTGATATTGGTTGCTGTTGATTAGCTGCCTTCTCTCTTGTTTATGAGTTCTAAATCAGGGACGGCCGTGAACAGTTAGCCTCGTGTGTAGTTTGTTGTTTACTAGTTCCAAATCAGGGATGGCTTTGGGTAGTTAGCCTCATGTATAGCTTTACACGAAAATTCTGAAACAAACTCTACTGCCTCTCGAAATAAGCACGACTTTAATTTCATGAGGGTGATACACAGAAACAGGTTCATTAAGTAACAACTTTACTAAATAATCGTTGTGGTACGTAACCTTTGTGTAAGTTAAAATATTAGTGTAAGTTTACGAACTATCCACATCTGCTTTATAAAGACGTTTACTAACTGCATACAAAACACTAACTATAAAATTTAGAAATAATTACCAATATATATATATATCTACATAAATGTCAACTGCAATAGCTGCACAAACTCTCGAACTGTGTTATATCATATTGTAATTGCGGAGCAGTATCATTTTTACAGGCTACTGTGTTATAATCTTGTTTTAAGAATACAGAATTTTACTTTAATTAATAGTTTGCGTGTTACAGTTTACTTATGAAATATATGTCAGTAATTTGATATTTCTAATATATTATTTAATTACATATAATTAAAGGAAAAGCTCAGGAAGTACTAAACAGCATACCATTTGTGGTGCTGAAGCTCTCCCAAGCATGTGGAATGATGGGTGAGAAGGGTTAGCCTCTCTGTCAATTATGTCCGAAATTAGTCTTTAGATATTTGAAGCTTTTACTCCAGCCGAAAGCGTTCAGTGTCAACTACAGATAAATTATTGATAAACTAAAATTTTAAGTCCAGAAATACCTGAAAATTCATAAAAAATTCCCCTCAGTGGCACAGCGGTACGTCTGCGGACTTCCAACGCTAAAAACCGGGTTTCGATACCCGTGGTGGGCAGAGCACAGATAGCCCATTGTATAGCTTTGTGCTTAATTGCAAAACAAGCAAAATAAATTCATAAAAAAATCAGATTACGTCCATAAATAGAAGTCATGGTGAAAAACAAAACAAAAAGATGGTTACAGTTATTCTATTAAATATAGGGCCTCATTAAAACGAAGAAATTTGTACGAAGGGAAATAGCTCAGGAAAGAGAAATAAACATAAAATAATATTATTCTACCCTTAAAAGTAAATAAATGTTCTTCTTTATTTCTGCTTGTTCTTTTTTCTAAAAATATAATGTTGTGTATCTGCTTGTTTGTTAATTTCCGGTATAAATTTTTTCCGAGGAACTTCAGCGATACAAGTCCTTTCTCAATCAAACCAGTTTATTTTTTCTCGATACAACTTTGTAATACACAGAATTTCCAATCAGTACGTTAAACTTAACTACTTTTATAACACATGCTATAAATCACGGTGATTCATACACTTTACTTTCGTTTGACTCAGTTATCTATATCTTCAATTCAGTATCTTCGGTTTTTCTCACCAGGCTTATATACTAAAAAAGAGGGTTTCTAGAAAACACTCGGACATTCGACGGGTTCCTCGATAATTCATGATCCTTCGAGAAACCCCAGCGCACATGCTCCCAGCTTTGGGTGACTTCTGCTGTCGTAACACTGCCCCTTCCTTTGTATCGTTCGTCCCGAACAATAGCCACTTACATTAAACCAATAGATAATTAACAATAACTTAATTAAATGTGCAGAATTTATAAACACAAAATAGAACAAAGTCTCTTAATTTTACAGGACGTTTCTTCTTCCGTACTGGTCTCCATCTCATTGGCTTCTGCTTCACGTGGGGTTCATCTGCTCCATCAGGAAATGTCCTATTATCGGTAACAGTCACATCCGTGGTAGTAACTTCATTAAGGGCTTCACTGTTTCCCATCTCAAAACCGAGTAGAGTTTCTTCTTCGACAGTGGCTTTTTCAGGTGAGACGTCTTCAGCAGCGTCATTTGTTCCATTGTTCACTTTGTTCCAACTGAAATGTCCTGGGCCATGATAACGCCAAAGTCTGTTGGCATGCACCACCTTTGGCTTACTTCGCCGACCACATTTTATTCGGAAAGTCACGTCTGAGAGATGATCCACTATGTCATATGGGCCTTCCCATGTAGAAGACAACTTAGAAGACTTCCCTTTGGTCGTCCTGGGATTATACAACCACATAACTCTTATCATAACATAGCTTCATGGAATCAGCAGACGTTTTCAAGTTTGAATGCACTTGATGATGAATATCATCCATACTTTCAGATAACACTTTCACGAACTCTGGCACATTTTCAGGCAACTCTTCGTAAGGTGGGCGTCCTGTTATCAGGTCCACTGGTAATTGAAGTTCCCGAGCAAACATCAGCTTTGCTATAGTGTATCCAGTGGCTTGATGCTCTGCTGTTCTATAGGCCATCATCAGTGGAGGGAGTAAGACATCCCATTCATCTTGGCAGCTATTATAAAACTTTGCCAATTCCTGTCCCAGTGTCCAATTGTACTTTTCTACCATCCCATCAGACTTTGGGTGAAGTGGCGTTGTCCTGGTCTTTCGTATGCCAAACAACTTGCAGCATTCATGAAACACGGCTGATTCAAAGTTACAGCCTTGATCTGAATGCAGTGTATGACATACCAAACCTGAAGAAGAAATCACTAATAGCCAAAGCTACAGTTGTAGGTTCCTGATTTGGTATTGCATTTGCATCAGGCCACTTGGTGAAATAATCCATCACCACACAAATGTACCTGTTTCCAGCACGAGTTTGGGGCAACAGACCAGCAATGTCAATGGCTACTCTTTCCATTGGTGCCCTCATAGACATGAAGGACAGACACAAAGTATACTTGGCTGACATTGAAGACCAATGCATATTAGGATTGGACTACTTACTACCGAGGAAGTTTGTAATTAATTTTGACGTTTGGGAACAACAAAGGCCAAATTCCGGTAAGTGTTAAAAGGGAGGTTGGACTAACCAGGTGCCATCAAGCTGAAGTCAAAGTGCCTGAAGGAGTCGATGATGGTGAAGTGGAACCAGGTATAGATATTAAAGCAAAGCAGGAGAAAGACCAAGATTTAAAGTCAATAATTGATTTTCTAAAAACAAGTGTTTTGTGCCCTGCTTAGGAGAAGGTGTCTAGCTTAAGCCCTGTGACAAAGAACTATTGGGCACAATGGGACCAGTTGAAGCTTGAAGATGGTATTATTGTCGGGAGATGGGAAACTGCAGATAGGAAAGTGACGACCCGGCAAACAGTTATACCGAAAAAGTTACGGGAAGTTGTGCTGCATCAATCCCATGACAGTTTAACAGGAGGACATCTTGGAGTTAAGAAGACATTGAATCACCTACGACAGAGATTTTACTGGATAGGTATGAGGCAAGATGTGGAATAATGGTGCAGGACCTGCAGAACATGTTGTGCTAAAAGTGGACCCAAGTATAAGGGACGTGCTCCAATGAAGTTATATCAAGTTGGTCTCAATAATTACCCACAACCTTGCAGAATGTCCTGTCACACCACAGAGCTTCTGTATGGCTTCTGGTACTCCTTTGTGATCCAGCATCTTGATGCTCACAAGGGTTTGCTGAGACACAGAATCTATGACAAAGTTGCACCTTTGGCCATCCAGCTTTCCTGTCACGTAGACTCTATGTGTGCTTGGCATTTTACACCTAGCTGTTGGGACTTTCACAGTGGGGGTTGGTGGTATCCCTCAACACGAACCACTACTGGTTTCCCCGAGACCGACTTATTGGTAGCATTCTTTTTTACACTGGTTCCTCATATGTTCTTGCTCTCCACAGTTCCAACAACCTTTCTGGGTAGCAGCCTTTCCTGCCGTGTCATCTTCCCTGTGTTGAAGTTTCCAGCATTGAGCTTTCTTGTGCCCAGGTTTGTTACAGTGCCAGCAAAGTCCATCATACCTCTCTGAAAGCTAACATTTTCTGGCCCTGAATCCTGATGACTGTACCAACCTTGGTACCTCTGTGCTGGACTTAATATAGGATTCGAATTAAAGAGCTCTGGCCATTGCATCCTGCATAGTAGAGGGATGTGCTTGCTTTACT
>NW_013669307.1:87217-95431 GCF_000517525.1 Limulus polyphemus
ACTCTTCTTGTTTATTTTGCTGCTCAAGCTGCCACTGTTGCAGGTTTTATTGCCACTGCTGTTGTCTCTCTTCTTGTTTCTTTTCTCGTTCTTGTTGTTTCTTTTGCTGTTCTTGTATTGCTTCCACCAAATCTGCTAAGCTGTAGTTTGATTTGCCACTTCTCGTTTCCATCTTCTTTTTTTTTCTTTTCGATCCCACTTTTGACACAAATTTGTTGCATATCTGCTTGTTCGTTAATTTCCAATATAAATTATTTCAGAGGAACTTCAGTGATACAAGTCCTTTCTTAATTAAACCAGTTTATTTTTTTCTCGATACAACTTTGTAATACACAGAATTTCCAATTAGTACATTAAACTTAACTACTTTTATAACACACGCTATAAATCACAGTGATCCACACACTTTACTTACGGTGCCTACTGTTGGCTTGACTCAATTATCTATATCTTCAATTCAATATCTTCGGTTTTTCTCGCCAGGCTTATATACTAAAAAAGATGGCGTCTAGCAAGCACTCGACATTCGCGGGGTTCCTCGATAATTCATGATCCTTCGAGAAACTTCAGCGCGCATGCTCTCAGCGTCGCGTGACTTCCGCTGTCGTAATAATAATTAGTTTTAATGGACTTTAATAATTAATAAACAACAATCCAGGAAATGTTTATATATGAGAAAAGAGGGAATTCTCAATAGCCGTGGCACTTGAAATTGTTTTAGGCAGTATTGGAGTAAATTAATTTATGAGAGCTTTTTTCCTTTTTATTGGCTATATTTGTGTGTGCCAGCAATATCAAATGTGGGGCGCACGTATATCCGATTCGATTTTATCACTCATCAGGATCTATACCAGGCAACCCTCAAATTGAAATTCTTTTTGACAGGATTAGAGTAAATTAATCTATGAGACCTTGAGTGTGATTTCTGAGTCTAAAACTGCAATTAGATCTCAAATCAGCCAAGAGATGACGGAGCCATTAGCTAAAAGTTTGTACTTGAAAAAAAACAAAAACAAACTCAGAGTCAGTTTATGAGCCACTATGCCGCGGCTAAAAACGTAAAATGTATTCCTTTAGAATAATTAAACTTACTTTAACTCAGCTATCTTAACTGTTTGGTATTAATGACAAAACTACTAAGGCTATTTAATGTTGAACCAGTGGACAGGGGGAAGGCAACGAGTCAGTAACACCCGATCACCTATTATTCATGCTAAGTGGTTGACGTCACGCTTATAATGCATCCACAGCTGAGTTAATTGCCACTCTTGTAACACACCCACAGCTGAAAGTATGTGGATTATATATAGTATCACATGGATTTGAACTCAGTTAGCCAGCTCCGAAATCCAGAGCTCTACCATAGGCAAACCCACGCCCAAATTAACTCCCTACAATTTTCTTCTTTTTAACTTAAATATTTGAACATAACAGCTGACTTCAGGTTACCCAGCAATACTATTGTTTTAAATTTATGGAACTAAGAAAATTGGTATATATATATAAACAATAAGGACAAAGGTACTTCAGTTTGGTTATTAGTAATTCAATGACAACGTTATTAGTTTAAACGCGATTCAATGATGTTTGATAATGATGACGATAACCACAATGAATAGTAGACCTACGGCAACAACTGTAAACATTTTTAATGAACGTTTCGAAATTCCATCTTCAGTAAAAATATGAAAATAACAAGCTGAATAATCTTTAATATAATCACTAATATAAAAACACAATGAATAGTATTAGAAAATTATAAAACATTCAACTTAAACAAAAAGAAAGAAAGGAGAGAGAAAGCTATTTGAATAAAGCAAGAGGATTTTTTTTTATTTTAGCACAACTTGGAAATGTAATTGGTATGAATATACATGAATCTATTGTGATAATTAAATGTAAAAAAAGTAAATTTAAATTGTTGAATAAGGATGATGGACCTGATGGAAATGTTGTCAGCAGATGGCGTGAATCTCTTTAATATGTAAATTGGTGTTTTGATAATTGTATAAATAAGTGCTATTTTTTGCAAAACATTACACTCCTGAGGATGTTTGTTTGTTTGTAATTAAGCACAAAGCTACACAATGGGCTATCTGTGCTCTGCCCACTACGGGTATCGAAACCTGGATTTTAGCGTTGTAAGTCCGCAGACATACCGCTGTGCTACTGGGGGGCTCCTGAGGATGACGCAATAGTATACGTCGAAACATATAGAGTGTATGAGATTGTGTTTCAGTCTCATCGTTTTTTTATCACTTTTAACCTTGTACAGTAAGTTATTATTTTAGTAATTTGGAGACTGGAAAAAAATCTCATTTTTATAGAATTGTGTATCAAATAATCGTTGTTTTTTAAAAAAAATTAGTTTTTAAGATTGCCCATTACACACTTGCCAAAAATGTAAAAAAAAAAGAGGGAACGAGTTTGAATTTCTATTGAGGCCTGTCTTTTCGTTCATAATGTATAGACTTTCCTTTCCATAAGTAGAATTGAAAAGCCTTCTAAGGAAATGGGGGTGCGATGACGTTTCGTTATATAGGAGAGATAGGTGGAGCTTGAAGTTTAAGTCCAGATATGTAGAAATCCCAATTCGTTCCCCTTGCTATATTGAAATAGCTCTCCTTTTTTTAAGTTGAATGTTTTATAATTTCCTAACACTATTCATCGTGTTTCTATATTAGTAATTATACTAAAGATTGCTCAACTTGTTATTTTCATAGATTTATTGAAGATGGAATATGTGTAATTTCGAAACGTTTATTAAAGATCTTTACAATTGTTGCCGTGACTCTACAATTCATTATCAGACTTCGTTTTCCACCAAATGTATCAATCACCATATGTTTTCAGTTATGGTATTTCTATTTAATACTTAAATAATTTTGAATTATATTTCTAGTAACATTCTCAATTTAATCCTCTGTATTCATGCCTATGTTAGGCCTTTATGATCACTTTAAAATACAAGTTGCTCGAGAGTAAGTTAAAAAGTCAGGTGGGTATTTATCTGATACAAAATTAACCATTTTCTTAACCTATAGAATTTCTTCCACAATTATGTGAAGGTGAAATTTTCAAGATATTTCAAAAGTTTTTATGTATACCCTTATCAGTGAAGTGAAAAAGTTAAATATAATGTTTTGAATTTAATTGCTTTAATCAACTATCTGTAAAGATGTAAAATATAACTGAACAAAGATTTTCAAATGTGATGGCTATGGTAATGAGATGGAATGTATAACCTGTGGAGACAAGTTTGCTTCTTATGTGTAGCATTTGCCTCATAACTTCCCTTCATCTATACAATACTGCAAATCCTTATTAGCTGATTCCAAAATTAGTTAAAGTATTAGCCAGAAGGATGATAACTGGAGATGTAATTAGCTTTGTGAAAATCTAAATAATAAATAAATTGGTCAAATAAGGAGTATTAAAAAAAAAGACTTAATCTTACATCGATGGCCATGATGTACAGTTCCTTGCAAAAGTATTCACTCCCGTCTGAGCTTGCAATCACGAAACTTTCAAATGAGACTTTATATTTAGAATCTACACAATCTAATCCAAACTGAGAAGGCTGAAAAATGCTGATATAACGTAAGTAAGTTAGATTTTCAAAGAAAACTAGAATATTCTCAGTAATCAGTGCAGATCCAAAAGATTAGTTTGAAAGGTCACAAAATTGGTGTAATGGAAAATTGGTGTAATGGTCTCTGTCTGTGTGTAATCAAAGTGGTTTAACTTTGGACTTCAGAGTAAATGCCACAACTCCAATAATGATACGACAAACCAACCATGAAGACCAAAGTGCTTTCCAAACAAGTCAGGAATAAAGTGGTGGAGAAACACAGATCAGGTAAAGGTTACAAGAAAATTACAAAGTCACTGATTATCCATTTGAGTACTGAGAAGTCCATCATTAAGAAGTGGAATGTGCTTCATACCACCCATTCAGTACCCAGATCAAGCAGCCCTTCCAAACTAAGCAGCAGGGCAAGTAGGAAACTGGTTATGGATGCCCCTGTAAAGCCAACAGTGACTTTAAAATATTTGCAAAGTTCCATGTCTGAGATGGGAGTCAGTGTTCATACATCGACAATATCCCGGTTCCTATACAAAGCTGCCCTGTATGGGCGAGTGGCAAGAAATAAGTCATTACTGAAAAAGAATCACCTAAAATCTCGTATGGAGTTTGCAAGAAAGCATGTAAATGATATTGCAGACATGTGGCAGAAGGTTTTGTGGTCAGACGAGACAAAAAATTGAACTTTTTTGTTCTAAATTCAAAGCGTTACATCTGGCGTAAGCCCAACACAGCACATCACCCAGTCAACACCATCCCAACTGTCAATGGTGGTGGCAGCATCTTGTTATGGGGATGGTTCCCATCAGCAGGGAGTTGAAAGCTTGTCAGGATTGAGGGGAAGATTGATGGTGCAAAGTACAGGCGAATCCTAGAGGAAAACCTGCTTCAGTCAGCCAAGAACCTGAAACTGTGTCGAAAATTTACATTTCAACAGGACAATATCTCGAATCACAAGGCCAAAGCCACACTAAAGTGATTTCGAAAGAAGAAAGTGAATGTCTTGGAGTAGTCCAGTCAAAGTCCTAGCTTGAATTCAATAGGAAATTTATGACGATGCTTGAAGATTGTCGTCCATCAACGATTCTCAACGAACTTGTCAGAATCGGAGCAATTTGGCCAGGACGAAAAGGCAAAAATTACACCATTCCATTGTGCAAAGCTGGTAGGGACTTACCCAAAAAAGATTTACAGCAGTAATTGCTGCCAAAGGTGTTTCCCCCAAGTACTGACTTAGAAGGTTGAATACTTATGCAATCAGCAAATTTAAATTTATATATTTTCTTTGCAGGTTTTGCTGACATTCAACCTCCTTCATACATAACAGTGTTAAAATTGATCATTAGAGTTTTGAATGAAAACAAGTTCATTAAAACTAATTGTTTACATTATTTGTATTTTATCAAAATGTGACAATATTGGTTGGGGTGAATACTTTAGCAAGGAATTGTAGTTATATCATGAGGTGAATCATGATCAGTTCGACCTCATTTACAAATATCATAGATAATAGCATGTTATAGCTAATGATACGAAAATAAATATATACTACACAAGATTCCTTCAAATTACAAAAACATTATGGTGTGTATATATAACTTAAAATAAAAAAAAGTATTTTTTCTTACATCCAGTGTTTGAGATTCGTGATTAAATTAAGTATCTTACTTACTTGAAGTTGGGCGATATGATTTATATATCATATTTCCTAAAAAGCTGTAGTTATACCTTATTTACAGGTTTTTCATATCTTGAGAAACACATTGTATGAAACAGTCAAATGCATGTCAAGTTTGCACGTATGTATTAAAGTAACTAATTTCGATATATTATTGGTATTACATAAGTATCCGTTAGTAATTTTACTAATGCACTACAGAATTATTTTATTATTTATACTACAATACTTTTTATTTAATACGATATTTATATCCTACAGAAAATTCTTGGTATTGGAGATAGTTTCAATATAGGCGTGTTCAGCATTAGAGCATAAGCTCAGTTCATTTTGACTTATGTGTCCACTCCCCAAAGAAAATATACATTAATTAGAAAGCAGACAGCAATATCCTAAGTTCAACATAATTAACCCCCGAACACAATTGAGCTGAAATTTAATCAAGACTTATTCTAAGTAAACATTATTTTAGTGAAGACATTTGAGCGGTATTAACCAATGAACATTAAAATTTAGTAAAGTAACTTACGTTGCGTTGTATACACTAAAAATATAATTATTCGGGTTGATTCATGATAATAATACGACATAAAATAGTACAGTGTTTAAAATGAATAATGTATCATTTAGGTACACATTCTGCTAACAATGTTTTCAGCAGTAATCTCAAACATACGTAAAACAAATGAGGTAAATTTGGCAGTTTAAGAAATCGCGCTGTTAACAGTGTTTTCGGCTGTAATGTAATTATTATAAACAAAAATGAAGGTAAAAACAGAACTTAGTGTCACCAATATATATGTAGCTCTTTCAACTTCTTTTCTAACTATATAAAAATGTAGGTTTTATAAGTATCAGAATAGAAATAGTATGTTTATTTGTTATCTAAAAATAAAATCATGGTTAGTTACGTCAAAAACACCGTTTTATGGTCCAAGGATTCAGTAACATGAAGTAATAGGGTATCGAAGATTTAATTGATGATTGTTAAAATAAGATATTTTTCCTCAATGTTCAAGTGTTCAGCAAAGAATAATAAATGGTTTATAAATATTTTAAGAATTTAGTTTGGATCATTATTTTAGAAAAAGACTTGTAACATAAAAATTATAATTATAAAAGTAGATAATAATGATAAAAACTTCTGAAAAGCTGCCAAGAAAATTCTCTATTAAAGTTTTCTAATGATTTTTCAACCGAGTTTTAAAATCTCACTAGAAGGTTAGAATCAATTGTTGGCAATTTCATGAAAACTATTAATTCTTAATTAGCTTACATTTAAACTGAATACACAAAACAAGAGAGAGGACATATGGTGAAATATTAGCAACATCTATATTTTTAGATCTGAAAAGGGAGTAAGTCTGCCAGCCTAAAATAGTATATTGGAAGGTAAAACGCAAAGCTACATAATGGGCTATATGCACTGTCCCTACCACAGGGATCAATTTCCTACTTTTAGCGTTAGAAGCCCTCAAGCTTACCGCTAAGCCACCGAAGAGAAATATTCGAATAACATGTCTGAAAAATCCTTAGTTACTGTAACTCGTAAACTCTGAAGTAGTCCAACCAATTCAATGTTTATAGACTCCCCATATAGCTACAGGGTATATATATAGAAGCTATATACGTTTTACAAGAATATACATAACATGTGGTATGGTGATCACCATGCATCATAGTGATCATACATGTAGTACCACTATCAATGACATTGTGGCAATGATATCAGGAGCAGTAGCTATCCAATCTACATGAAGCCAACCCAAAGGTTGTCATTGTTTCCTAAGAAAGCATCTTACACCAACTACGTATTTCATTACAAATGAAGATTTATGTCTTTTTGACATTACAAAAATTTCGAACTCTGTATGACAGTGTTTTAAGTATATCGTTATAGAACAGAGAAGAAAATATTTCACTGTCAGAAATGCACTTTGTTAGTTTTTAACATTTAAATAAGATTGATATTATTCGTTATTAATTTTTAAGTACTTAATACAGATTGGAATATACTACATATATATATGAATAAGTTAAACTACCGTGAACTTCAGAAATTGTTTCAAAGTTGTTTTATTTGCTCGATGGTTCGGCTTTATATCTTCATCAGAAATATACGTTTTATGTAACGAACTCCATCACCCAAATTAAGACCGTTGTATTGTTACGGTGTGAAAGCCTTTTCCAAGCTGGTGAAACATGGTTGTTATTACCTATAATTGCCATACGACAAGTATGATAATAGTATTTCAACCACACTATGTTCGCCACATTCATTGCCGACGACGCGTTTCGCTCAATCCAGAGCTCATCAGGCAGGCTTAATACTAATGTTTTATGACAAATATAATTATTTAGAATTATATTTCGGTGTTCACACCAAAACAATCTGATCACTACTGTATTTTTGGTGTCCAAGCCGGCCTGATGAGCTCTGGATTGAGCGCAATGCGTCATCAGAAATAGATATGGCAAACATAATGTGGTTGCAAAACTATTATTATACACTCTTCTAATTCTTGAAAAAATCCCTAAGGGGCTAGATAAAGAATGTAATGCTAAAAATATAATAGACCTAATGATAAGGTCTTATGAAAAGTATAATTAAATACGACGATCGATTGCATTCTAATAATTAAACCACGTACAAGAGTTTATCTTGCACGTGATCATTCCTGTTATTACAAAATCATGTAAACGTTATTCTTGTATAAAAAATAACATCTGACATAGTAAAAGGTAATCTTATACGAGAAAACTAAATAAAATTAAACAAACTGAGTAAGTTGTGTTTAAGTTATTATCTGTGCCCGGCATGGCCAGGTGGATAAGGCGCTCGACTCACAATCTGAGGGTCGCGGGTTCGAATCCGCATCCCACCAAACATGCTCGCCCTTTCAGCCGTGGGGGCGTTATAATGTGACGGTCAATCCCACTATTCGTTGGT